>NW_027620900.1:0-20000 GCF_964198595.1 Lampetra fluviatilis
TGGGTGAGTGGTGTGGGTGAGTTGGGTGGGTGAGTGGGTGGGGTGAGTGCGTGAGTGGGTGGGTGGGTGGGTGGGTGGGTGAGTGGGTGGGTGAGTGAGTGGGTGGGTGGGTGGGTGAGTGAGTGGGTGGGTGGGTGGGTGGGTGAGTGAGTGGGTGGGTGGGTGGGTGAGTGGGTGGGTGAGTGAGTGAGTGGGTGGTGAGTGGGTGGGTGGGTGAGTGGGTGGGTGAGTGGGTGGGTGGGTGAGTGGGTGGGTGGGTGGGCGAGTGGGTGGGTGGGTGGGTGGGCGGTGTGGGTGAGTGAGTGAGTGGGTGGGTGGGTGGGTGGGTGGGTGAGTGAGTGGGTGGGTGGGTGGGTGAGTGAGTGAGTGATTGGGTGGGTGAGTGGGTAGGTGAGTGAGTGGGTGGTGGGTGGGTGAGTGAGTGAGTGAGTGGGTGGGTGGGTGGGTGGGTGGGTGGGTGAGTGGGTGGGTGGGTGGGTGGGTGAGTGGGTGGGTGAGTTCGGTGGGTGGGTGAGTGGGTGGGTGGGTGAGTGGGTGGGTGAGTGGGTGGGTGAGTGGGTGAGTGGGTTGGTGAGTGGTGTGGGTGAGTGGGTGGGTGGGTGAGTGGGTGGGTGAGTGGGTGAGTGAGTGGGTGAGTGGGTGGATGAGTGGGTGAGTGGGTGAGTGAGTAGGTTAGTGAGTGTGTGAGTGAGTAGGTGAGTGGGTGAGTGAGTAGGTGAGTAGGTGTGTGAGTGAGTAGGTGAGTGAGTAGGTGAGTGCGTAGGTGAGTAGATGAGCGGGGGTGAGTAGTTGAGTGGGTGAGTGAGTGGGTGGGTGGGTGGGTGTGGGTGGGTCGGTGGGTGAGTGAGTGGGTGAGTGGGTGGGTGGGTGGGTGAGTGGGTGAGTGGGTGGGTGAGTGGGTGAGTGGGTGGGTGGGTTGGTGAGTGAGTGAGTGAGTGGGTGGGTGGGTGGGTGGGTGCGTGGGTGGGTGAGTGGGTGAGTGGGTGGGTGAGTTCAGTGGGTGGGTGAGTGGGTGGGTGGGTGAGTGGGTGGGTGAGTGGGTGGGTGAGTGGGTGAGTGGGTGAGTGGGTTGGTGAGTGGGTGGTGGGTGGGTGAGTGGGTGGGTGGGTGGGTGAGTGGGTGAGTGAGTGGGTGAGTGGGTGGATGAGTAGGTGAGTGGGTGAGTGAGTAGCTGAGTAGGTGTGTGAGTGAGTAGGTGAGTGAGTAGGTGAGTGCGTAGGTGAGTAGATGAGCGGGTGAGTAGGTGAGTGGGTGAGTGAGTGGTGGGTGGGTGGGCGAGTGGGTAGGTGGGTGAGTAGGTGAGTGAATGAGTGAGTAGGTGAGTGTGTGAGTGAGTAGGTGAGTGTGTGTGTGAGTAGGTGAGTGAATGAGTGAGTGTGTGTGTGAGTGACTGTGTGGGTGAGTGAGTGAGTAGGTGAGTGGGTGGGTGAGTAGGTGAGTGTGTGGGTGAGTAGGTGAGTGAATGAGTGAGTGTGTGTGTGAGTGACTGTGTGGGTGAGTGAGTAGGTGAGTGGGTGAGTGAGTAGGTGAGTGTGTGAGTGAGTAGGTGAGTGTGTGGGTGAGTAGGTGAGTGAATGAGTGAGTGTGTGTGTGAGTGACTGTGTGGGTGAGTGAGTGAGTAGGTGAGTGGGTGGGTGAGTAGGTGAGTGTGTGAGTGAGTAGGTGAGTGTGTGGGTGAGTAGGTGAGTGAATGAGTGAGTGTGTGTGTGAGTGACTGTGTGGGTGAGTGAGTGAGTAGGTGAGTGGTGGGTGAGTAGGTGAGTGTGTGAGTGAGTAGGTGAGTGTGTGGTGGAGTAGGTGAGTGAATGAGTGAGTGTGTGTGTGAGTGACTGTGTGGGTGAGTGAGTGAGTAGGTGAGTGGGTGAGTGAGTGGGTGGGTGGGTGGGCGAGTGGGTAGGTGGGTGAGTAGGTGAGTGAATGAGTGAGTAGGTGAGTGTGTGAGTGAGTAGGTGAGTGTGTGGGTGAGTAGGTGAGTGAATGAGTGAGTGTGTGTGAGTGACTGTGTGGGTGAGTGAGTGAGTAGGTGAGTGTGTGAGTGAGTAGGTGAGTGTGTGGGTGAGTAGGTGAGTGAATGAGTGAGTGTGTGTGTGAGTGACTGTGTGGGTGAGTGAGTAGGTGAGTGTGTGAGTGAGTAGGTGAGTGTGTGGGTGAGTAGGTGAGTGAATGAGTGAGTGTGTGTGTGAGTGACTGTGTGGGTGAGTGAGTGAGTAGGTGAGTGTGTGAGTGAGTAGGTGAGTGTGTGGGTGAGTAGGTGAGTGAATGAGTGAGTGTGTGTGTGAGTGACTGTGTGGGTGAGTGAGTGAGTAGGTGAGTGTGTGAGTGAGTAGGTGAGTGTGTGGGTGAGTAGGTGAGTGAATGAGTGAGTGTGTGTGTGAGTGACTGTGTGGGTGAGTGAGTGAGTAGGTGAGTGTGTGAGTGAGTAGGTGAGTGTGTGGGTGAGTAGGTGAGTGTGTGAGTGAGTAGGTGAGTGAATGAGTGAGTGTGTGTGTGAGTGACTGTGTGGGTGAGTGAGTGAGTAGGTGAGTGTGTGAGTGAGTAGGTGAGTGTGTGGGTGAGTAGGTGAGTGAATGAGTGAGTGTGTGTGTGAGTGACTGTGTGGTGTGAGTGAGTGAGTAGGTGAGTGTGTGAGTGAGTAGGTGAGTGTGTGGGTGAGTAGGTGAGTGTGTGAGTGAGTAGGTGAGTGAATGAGTGAGTGTGTGTGTGAGTGACTGTGTGGGTGAGTGAGTGAGTAGGTGAGTGTGTGAGTGAGTAGGTGAGTGTGTGGGTGAGTAGGTGAGTGAATGAGTGAGTGTGTGTGTGAGTGACTGTGTGGGTGAGTGAGTGAGTAGGTGAGTGTGTGGGTGAGTAGGTGAGTGAATGAGTGAGTGTGTGTGTGAGTGACTGTGTGGGTGAGTGAGTGGAGTAGGTGAGTGTGTGAGTGAGTAGGTGAGTGTGTGGGTGAGTAGGTGAGTGTGTGAGTGAGTAGGTGAGTGAATGAGTGAGTGTGTGTGTGAGTGACTGTGTGGGTGACGTGAGTGAGTAGGTGAGTGGTGAGTGAGTAGGTGAGTGTGTGGGTGAGTAGGTGAGTGAATGAGTGAGCGTGTGTGTGAGTGACTGTGTGGGTGAGTGAGTCGAGTACGTGAGTGAGGGTGGTTGGTAGTGTGTGGGTGAGTAGGTGAGTGATTGAGTGTGTAGTGAAGTGAATGAGTGAGTGAGTGTGTGAGTGACTGAGTGGTGATTCGAGTTGAGTAGGTGTGTGTGAGTGAGTAGGTGAGTGTGGTGAGTAGGTGAGTCGTTGAATGCGTGAGTGTGTGTGTTAGAGTGACTGTGTGGGTGAGTGTGAGTGAGATAGGTGAGTGATGTGAGTGAGTAGGTGAGTGTGTGGGTGAGTAGGTGAGTGTGTGAGTGAGTAGGTGAGTGAATGAGTGAGTGTGTGTGTGAGTGACTGTGTGGGTGAGTGAGTGAGTAGGTGAGTGTGTGAGAGTAGGTAGTGTGTGGAGTGAGTAGGTTTGAGTGAGTGAATGTGAGTGTTGTGTGTGTGTGTGACTGTGTGGGGGTGAGTGAGTGAGTTGAGTGGAGTGTGTGATGTGAGTAGGAGTGAGTGTGAGTGTGTGGTGGTAGGTGAGTGAATGAGTGAGTGTGTGAGTGAGTGCTGTGTGGGTGAGTGAGTGGTAGGTGAGTGTGAGTGAGTAGGTGAGTGTGTGGGTGAGTAGTGTGAGTGAATGAGTGAGTGTGTTGTGTGAGTGACTGTGTGGGTGAGTGAGTGAGTAGGAGTGTGGAGTGAGTTGGGGTGAGGTAGGTGGGTGTGTGGTGAGTAGGTGAATGATAGTGAGTGGTGTGTGAGTGACTGTGTGGGTGAGTGATTGAGTAGGTGAGTGTGTGAGTGAGTAGGTGAGTGTGTGGGTGAGTAGGTGAGTGAATGAGTGAGCGTGTGTGTGAGTGACTGTGTGGGTGAGTGAGTGAGTGAGTAGGTGAGTGGGTGGGTGAGCGGTGGGTGAGGAGCGCTCACCCTTGCTGTGTTCCTTGTCCAAGTTGTTGCCAGTCCTCCTCCACTCGTCCACCCTCTCCTGCAGGGGGGCCACGAGGCCGTCCAGTAGCGCCCTGCCACAATCAACCAGCACCCTGCACCCTGCACCCTGCACACTCACCCTGCACCCTGCACCCTGTACACTCACCCTGTACACTCACACTGCACCATGCACCCTGCACCCTGCACCCTGTACACTCACCCTGTACACTCACACTGCACCATGCACCCTGTACACTCACCCTGTACACTCACCCTGCACCCTGCACCCTGTACACTCACCCTGTACACTCACACTGCACCCTGCACCCTGTACACTGCACCCTGCACCCCGAACCCTCCACACTGCACCCTGCACCCTGTACACTCACCCTGCACACTGCACCCTGCACACTCACCCTGCACCCCGAACCCTCCACACTGCACCCTGCACCCCGCACCGTGCACCCCGCACCCTGCACCCTGCACACTCACACTGCACACTGCACCCTGCACCCCGCACCCTGCACCCCGCACCCTGCACCCTCCACCCTGCACCCCGCACCCTGCACCCTGCACACTCACCCTGCACACTACACCCTGTACACTCACCCTGCACCCTGCACCCTGCACACTGCACCCTGCACCCTGCACCCTGCACCCCGCACCCTGCACCCTGCACACTCACACTGCACACTGCACCCTGCACCCCGCACCCTGCACCCTCCACCCTGCACCCCGCACCCTGCACCCTGCACACTCACCCTGCACACTGCACCCTGTACACTCACCCTGCACCCTGCACACTGCACCCTCCACACTGCACCCTGCACCCTGCACCCTGCACCCTGCACCCTGCACCCTGTACACTCACCCTGCACCCTGCACCCTGTACCCTGCACCCTGCACCCTGCACACTCACCCTGCACACTCACCCTGCACCCTCCACACTGCACCCTGCACCCCGCACCCTGCACCCTCCACACTGCACCCTGCACCCTGCACACTCACCCTGCACACTGCACCCTGCACCCTGCACCCTGCACCCTCCACACTGCACCCTGCACCCTGCACCCTGCACCTTGCACCCCGCACCCTGCACCCTCCACACTGCACCCTGTACACTCACCCTGCACCCTGCACCCTGTACCCTGCACCCTGCACCCTGCACACTCACCCTGCACACTCACCCTGCACCCTCCACACTGCACCCTGCACCCCGCACCCTGCACCCTCCACACTGCACCCTGCACCCTGCACCCTGCACCCTCCACACTGCACCCTCCACACTGCACCCTGTACACTCACCCTGCACCCTGCACCCTGTACCCTGCACCCTGCACCCTGCACACTCACCCTGCACACTCACCCTGCACCCTCCACACTGCACCCTGCACCCCGCACCCTGCACCCTCCACACTGCACCCTGCACCCTGCACACTCACCCTGCACACTGCACCCTGCACCCTGCACCCTGCACCCTCCACACTGCACCCTGCACCCTGCACCCTGCACCCTCCACACTGCACCCTCCACACTGCACCCTGCACCCTCCACACTGCACCCTCCACACTGCACCCTGCACCCTCCACACTGCACCCTGGACCCTGTACACTGTACCCTGCACACTCACCCTCCACACTGCACCCTGCACCCTCCACACTGCACCCTGCACCCTCCACACTGCACCCTGCACCCTCCACCCTGCACCCCGCACCCTGCACCCTGCACACTGCACCCTGCACCCTGCACCCTGCACCCTGCACCCTGCACACTGCACCCTGCACCCTGCACCCTGCACCCTCCACACTGCACCCCGCACCCTGCACCCTGCACCCTGCACCCTGCACCCTCCACCCTGCACCCCGCACCCTGCACCCTGCACACTGCACCCTGCACCCTCCACCCTGCACCCCGCACCCTGCACCCTGCACACTGCACCCTGCACCCTGCACCCTGCACCCTGCACCCTCCACACTGCACCCTGAACCCTGTACCCTGCACACTCACCCTGCACCCTGCACCCTGCACACTGCACCCTGCACCCTGCACACTGCACCCTGCACCCTGCACCTCGCACCCTGCACCCTCCACACTGCACCCTGCACCCTGCACCCTGTACACTCACCCTGTACACTCACCCTGCACCCTGCACACTGCACCCTGCACCCTCCACCCTGCACCCCGCACCCTGCACCCTGCACACTGCACCCTGCACCCTGCACCCTCCACACTGCACCCTGCACCCTGCACCTCGCACCCTGCACCCTCCACACTGCACCCTTCACACTGCACCCTTCACACTGCACCCTGCAACCCGCACCCTGCACCCCGCACCCTGCACACTCACCCTGCACCCTGCACCCTGCACCTCGCACACTGCACCCTCCACACTGCACCCTGCAACCCGCACCCTGCACCCCGCACCCTGCACACTCACCCTGCACCCTGCACCCTGCACCTCGCACACTGCACCCTCCACACTGCACCCTGCACCCCGCACCCTGCACCCCGCACCCTGCACCCTGCACACTCACCCTGCACACTGCACCCTCCACACTGCACCCTGCACCCCGCACCCTGCACCCCGCACCCTGTACACTCCACACTGCACCCTGCACCCCGCACCCTCCACACTGCACCCTGCACCCCGCACCCTCCACACTGCACCCTGCACCCCGCACCCTGCACCCTGCACACTCACCCTGCACCCTGCACCCTGCACACTCACCCTGCACCCCGCACCCTGCACACTCACCCTGCACACTGCACCCTCCACACTGCACCCCGCACCCTGCACACTCACTCTGCACACTGCACCCCTGTACACTCACCCTGCACCCCGCACCCTCCACACTGCACCCTGCACCCCGCACCCTGCACCCCGCACCCTGCACCCTGCACACTCACCCTGCACACTGCACCCTGTACACTCACCCTGCACACTGCACCCTCCACACTGCACCCTGCACCCTGCACCCTGCACCCTGCACACTCACCCTGCACCCTGCACCCTCCACACTGCACCCTGCACCCTGTACACTCACCCTGCACCCTGCACCCTCCACACTGCACCCTGCACCCCGCACCCTGCACCCCGCACCCTGCACCCTGCACCCTCCACACTGCACCCTGCACCCTGCACCCTGTACACTCACCCTGCACCCTGCACCCTCCACACTGCACCCTGCACCCTGCACCCTGTACACTCACCCTGCACCCTGCACCCTCCACACTGCACCCTGCACCCTGTACACTCACCCTGTACACTCACCCTGCACCCCGCACCCTGCACCCTGCACACTCACCCTGCACACTGCACCCTGCACCCTCCACACTGCACCCTGCACCCTGCACCCTGTACACTCACCCTGCACCCTGCACCCTGCACCCTGCACCCTGCACCCTGCACACTCACCCTGCACACTGCACCCTGCACCCTCCACACTGCACCCTGCACCCTGCACCCTGCACACTCACCCTGCACCCTGCACCCTCCACACTGCACCCTGCACCCTGTACACTCACCCTGCACCCTGCACCCTCCACACTGCACCCTGCACCCCGCACCCTGCACCCCGCACCCTGCACCCTCCACACTGCACCCTGCACCCTGCACCCTGTACACTCACCCTGCACCCTGCACCCTCCACACTGCACCCTGCACCCTGCACCCTGTACACTCACCCTGCACCCTGCACCCTCCACACTGCACCCTGCACCCTGTACACTCACCCTGTACACTCACCCTGCACCCCGCACCCTGCACCCTGCACACTCACCCTGCACACTGCACCCTGCACCCTCCACACTGCACCCTGCACCCTGCACCCTGTACACTCACCCTGCACCCTGCACCCTGCACCCTGCACCCTGCACCCTGCACACTCACCCTGCACACTGCACCCTGCACCCTCCACACTGCACCCTGCACCCTGCACCCTGCACACTCACCCTGCACCCTGCACCCTCCACACTGCACCCTGCACCCTGCACACTCACCCTGCACACTGCACCCTGCACCCTCCACACTGCACCCTGCACCCTGCACCCTGTACACTCACCCTGCACCCTGCACCCTGCACCCTGCACACTCACCCTGCACCCTGCACCCTCCACACTGCACCCTGCACCCTGTACACTCACCCTGCACACTGCACCCTGCACCCTCCACAATGCACCCTGCACCCTGTACACTCACCCTGCACCCCGCACCCTGCACCCTGCACACTCACCCTGCACACTGCACCCTGTACACTCACCCCGCACCCTGCACCCTCCACCCTGCACCCTGCACCCTGCACCCCGCACACTCACCCTACATGCGTGTGTGAGGAGTGGTGGCGCAGCGGTTAGCGCTGGAGTGCTGCGAGACCAACCGGCCTACGACCCGAGTTCGATCCCCGCTCAGGGCCGACAGCGGTGACTGTGGGAAAATCTCTGCCCGGTCCTGGGCCTCCCCTAGGTCGACTCAGCCTCAAATGAGTACGTGGGTGCGGTGTGTAGTCGTTGTAGTGGTGCTGGACACCCACCCCCTCGTGTGCCCACGGCTGCCCGCCCTCATAGCGCTACTAACAGCACTTGCCCCCACAGCGTGTTAGAGGCTAGACGGGGGACCTTTTTCTTTGCGTCTATAGGCGCTAACAGCACTTGCCCCTACAGCTTGTTAGAGGCTAGACGGGGGACCTTTATCTTTGTGTCTAAAGGCGCTAACAGCACTTGCCCCTACAGCTTGTTAGAGGCTAGACGGGGGACCTTTATCTTTGTGTCTAAAGGCGCTAACAGCACTTGCCCCTACAGCTTGTTAGAGGCTAGACGGGGGACCTTAATCTTTGCGTCTATAGGCGCTAACAGCACTTGCCCCTACAGCGTGTTAGAGGCTAGACGGGGGACCTTAATCTTTGCGTCTATAGGCGCTAACAGCACTTGCCCCTACAGCTTGTTAGAGGCTAGACGGGGGACCTTAATCTTTGCGTCTATAGGCGCTAACAGCACTTGCCCCTACAGCGTGTTAGAGGCTAGACGGGGGACCTTTTTCTTTGTGTCTAAAGGCGCTAACAGCACTTGCCCCTACAGCTTGTTAGAGGCTAGACGGGGGACCTTTATCTTTGCGTCTAAAGGCGCTGCTGCTGCTGCTGCTGCCGATGCTGTCACTCGCTCCTGAGAGCACTTGCCCCGACAGCCAGCTCGAGGCTATGTGGGTGACCTTTGCCTCTGCTGTGTGAGCCTCACCCGGTGAGCAGACGCAGCTTGTGCTCCGTGTTGCGATGCTTCGTGCAGAGTCGGGTGAGCGCGGAACCGATGTCCCGCGACGCCCCTACGGGACAAGGAACCAGACCCTGAGACCCTGAGACTCTGAGACCCTGAGACTCTGAGACCATGAGACCCTGAGACTCTGAGACCCTGAGACTCTGAGACCATGAGACCCGGTGTCTACTCTAGACTCTGAGACCCTGAGACCCTGAGACCCTGAGACCCTGAGACCCGGTCTCTACTCTAGACTCTGAGACCCTGAGACCCTGAGACTCTGAGACCCTGAGACCCGGTGTCTACTCTAGACCCTGAGACCCTGAGACCCTGAGACCCTGAGACCCTGAGACTCTGAGACCCGGTGTCTACTCTAGACCCTGAGACCCTGAGACCCTGAGACCCTGAGACCCTGAGACCCGGTGTCTACTCTAGACCCTGAGACCCTGAGACTCTGAGACCCTGAGACCCGGTGTCTACTCTAGACCCTGAGACACTGAGACCCGGTGTCTACTCTAGACCCTGAGACCCTGAGACTCTGAGACCCTGAGACCCGGTGTCTACTCTAGACCCTGAGACCCTGAGACCATGAGACCCTGAGACCCTGAGACCCTGAGACCCTGAGACTCTGAGACCCTGAGACCCGGTGTCTACTCTAGACCCTGAGACCCTGAGACCATGAGACCCTGAGACACTGAGACCCTGAGACCCTGAGACCCTGAGACCCGGTCTCTACTCTAGACCCTGAGACCCTGAGACCCTGAGACCCTGAGACCCGGTGTCTACTCTAGACCCTGAGACCCTGAGACTCTGAGACCCTGAGACCCTGAGACCCTGAGACCCGGTGTCTACTCTAGACCCTGAGACCCTGAGACCCTGAGACCCTGAGACCCTGAGACCCGGTGTCTACTCTAGACCCTGAGACCCTGAGACCCTGAGACCCTGAGACCCTGAGACCCGGTCTCCACTCTAGACCCTGAGACCCTGAGACCCTGAGACCCTGAGACCCGGTCTCTACTCTAGACATTGACCCTGAGACCCGGTCTCTACTCTAGACACTGAGACCCTGAGACCCGGTCTCTACTCTAGACCCTGAGACCCTGAGACCCTGAGACCCGGTCTCTACTCTAGACATTGACCCTGAGACCCGGTCTCTACTCTAGACACTGAGACCCTGAGACCCGGTCTCTACTCTAGACCCTGAGACCCGGTCTCTACTCTAGACACTGAGACCCTGAGACCCTGAGACCCGGTCTCTACTCTAGACTCTGAGACCCTGAGACCCTGAGACCCTGAGACCCGGTCTCTACTCTAGACCCTGAGACCCTGAGACCCTGAGACCCTGAGACCCGGTCTCTACTCTAGACATTGACCCTGAGACCCGGTCTCTACTCTAGACACTGAGACCCTGAGACCCTGAGACCCGGTCTCTACTCTAGACCCTGAGACCCGGTCTCTACTCTAGACACTGAGACCCTGAGACCCTGAGACCCGGTCTCTACTCTAGACTCTGAGACCCGGTCTCTACTCTAGACTCTGAGACCCTGAGACCCGGTCTCTACTCTAGACCCTGAGACCCTGAGACCCAGTCTCTACTCTAGACCCTGAGACCCTGAGACCCGGTCTCTACTCTAGACCCTGAGACCCGGTCTCTACTCTAGACTCTGAGACCCTGAGACCCGGTCTCTACTCTAGACCCTGAGACCCTGAGACCCGGTCTCTACTCTAGACCCTGAGACCCTGAGACCCGGTCTTTACTCTAGACCCTGAGACCCTGAGACCCGGTCTCTACTCTAGACTCTGAGACCCTGAGACCCGGTCTCTACTCTAGACCCTGAGACCCTGAGACCCGGTCTCTACTCTAGACACTGAGACCCTGAGACCCGGTCTCTACTCTAGACACTGAGACCCTGAGACCCGGTCTCTACTCTAGACCCTGAGACCCTGAGACCCTGAGACCCTGAGACCCGGTCTCTACTCTAGACCCTGAGACCCTGAGACCCTGAGACCCTGAGACCCTGAGACCCGGTCTCTACTCTAGACATTGACCCTGAGACCCGGTCTCTACTCTAGACACTGAGACCCTGAGACCCGGTCTCTACTCTAGACCCTGAGACCCTGAGACCCTGAGACCCTGAGACCCTGAGACCCGGTCTCTACTCTAGACCCTGAGACCCTGAGACCCTGAGACCCTGAGACCCTGAGACCCGGTCTCTACTCTAGACCCTGAGACCCGGTCTCTACTCTAGACACTGAGACCCTGAGACCCTGAGACCCGGTCTCTACTCTAGACTCTGAGACCCGGTCTTTACTCTAGACTCTGAGACCCTGAGACCCGGTCTCTACTCTAGACCCTGAGACCCTGAGACCCAGTCTCTACTCTAGACCCTGAGACCCTGAGACCCGGTCTCTACTCTAGACCCTGAGACCCGGTCTCTACTCTAGACTCTGAGACCCTGATACCCGGTCTCTACTCTAGACCCTGAGACCCTGAGACCCGGTCTCTACTCTAGACCCTGAGACCCTGAGACCCGGTCTCTACTCTAGACCCTGAGACCCTGAGACCCGGTCTCTACTCTAGACTCGGAGACCCTGAGACCCGGTCTCTACTCTAGACCCTGAGACCCTGAGACCCGGTCTCTACTCTAGACACTGAGACCCTGAGACCCGGTCTCTACTCTAGACACTGAGACCCTGAGACCCGGTCTCTACTCTAGACCCTGAGACCCTGAGACCCGGTCTCTACTCTAGACTCTGAGACCCTGAGACGCGGTCTCTACTCTAGACCCTGAGACCCTGAGACCCGGTCTCTACTCTAGACACTGAGACCCTGAGACCCGGTCTCTACTCTAGACCCTGAGACCCTGAGACCCGGTCTCTACTCTAGACACTGAGACCCTGAGACCCGGTGTCTACTCTAGACCCTGAGACCCTGAGACCCGGTCTCTACTCTAGACACTGAGACCCTGAGACCCGGTCTCTACTCTAGACCCTGAGACCCGGTCTCTACTCTAGACTCTGAGACCCTGAGACCCGGTCTCAACTCTAGACACTGAGACCCTGAGACCCGGTCTCTACTCTAGACCCTGAGACCCTGAGACCCGGTCTCTACTCTAGACTCTGAGACCCTGAGACGCGGTCTCTACTCTAGACCCTGAGACCCTGAGACCCGGTCTCTACTCTAGACACTGAGACCCTGAGACCCGGTCTCTACTCTAGACCCTGAGACCCTGAGACCCGGTCTCTACTCTAGACACTGAGACCCTGAGACCCGGTGTCTACTCTAGACCCTGAGACCCTGAGACCCGGTCTCTACTCTAGACACTGAGACCCTGAGACCCGGTCTCTACTCTAGACCCTGAGACCCGGTCTCTACTCTAGACTCTGAGACCCGGTCTCAACTCTAGACACTGAGACCCTGAGACCCGGTCTCTACTCTAGACCCTGAGACCCGGTCTCTACTCAAGACTCTGAGACCCTGATACCCGGTCTCAACTCTAGACACTGAGACCCTGAGACCCGGTCTCTACTCTAGACCCTGAGACCCGGTCTCTACTCTAGACACTAACCCTGAGACCCGGTCTCTACTCTAGACGCTGACCCTGAGACCCAGTCTCAACTCTAGACCCTGAGACCCGGTCTCCACTCTAGACACTGAGACCCTGAGACCCGGTCTCTACTCTAGACGCTGAGACCCTGAGACACGGTCTCTACTCTAGACCCTGACCCGGTCTCTACTCTAGACCCTGAGACCCGGTCTCTACTCTAGACTCTGACCCTGACCCGGTCTCTACTCTAGACCCTGACCCTGAGACCCGGTCTCTACTCTAGACCCTGAGACCCGGTCTCTACTCTAGACTCTGACCCTGACCCGGTCTCTACTCTAGACTCTGACCCTGAGACCCGGTCTCTACTCTAGACACTGAGACCCAGTCTCTACTCTAGACTCTGAGACCCTGAGACCCGGTCTCAACTCTAGACACTGAGACCCTGAGACCCGGTCTCTACTCTAGACCCTGAGACCCGGTCTCTACTCTAGACACTGAGACCCAGTCTCTACTCTAGACACTGAGACCCTGAGACCCAGTCTCTACTCTAGACTCTGAGACCCTGAGACCCGGTCTCAACTCTAGACACTGAGACCCTGAGACCCGGTCTCTACTCTAGACTCTGAGACCCTGATACCCGGTCTCAACTCTAGACACTGAGACCCTGAGACCCGGTCTCTACTCTAGACCCTGAGACCCGGTCTCTACTCTAGACACTAACCCTGAGACCCGGTCTCTACTCTAGACGCTGACCCTGAGACCCAGTCTCAACTCTAGACCCTGAGACCCGGTCTCCACTCTAGACACTGAGACCCTGAGACCCGGTCTCTACTCTAGACGCTGAGACCCTGAGACACGGTCTCTACTCTAGACCCTGACCCGGTCTCTACTCTAGACCCTGAGACCCGGTCTCTACTCTAGACTCTGACCCTGACCCGGTCTCTAATCTAGACCCTGAGACCCGGTCTCTACTCTAGACACTGAGACCCTGAGACCCTGAGACCCGGTCTCTACTCTAGACCCTGACCTGGTCTCCACTCTAGACCACGAGTCCTGGTCTTCCTCACCTCTGGAGTTGGTCGCCATGTCTGCCAACTTCTGGAATGACTCCATGAACGACGACACTGCCAGCACTGTCGCCCTGCAAAAAACAGAAGTGAGGCAAAGCTCCCCCAGGCAGCCTTCAGCAGGATGTCGGGGCAAGTGCTGTTCATGGGCAATGCCGGAGAACTGCCCAGATGCCTCTAGTCAACGACCAGTTTCGACATGCAGTGTCTCATCAGCAGTAGAGATGGGCTCTGCTTGAACTACCTCGCCTGGTATGCAGGAGGTCGTGGGTTCGATGGCAAACCCTGAGGCCTGCTGCTGTTCATTTGGAGTTTGTGTCTTTCTCTCTCTCATCATCATCATCACGGTGGCTAGGAGATGTTGACTACCTCGCCTGGTCTACAGACTGTGTGTCTTTCTCTCTCATCATCATCATCACGGTGGCTAGGAGATGTTGACTACCTCGCCTGGTCTACATTCTGTGTCTTTCTCTCTCATCATCATCATCACGGTGGCTAGGAGATGTTGACTACCTTGCCTGGTCTACAGTCTGTGTGTCTCTCTCATCATCATCATCATCACGGTGGCTAGGAGATGTTGACTACCTCGCCTGGTCTACAGTCTGTGTGTGTCTCTCTCGCATCATCATCATCATCATCATCATCACGGTGGCTAGGAGATGTTGACTACCTCGCCTGGTTTACAGTCTGTGTGTCTCTCTCTCTCATCATCATCATCATCACGGTGGCTAGGAGATGTTGACTACCTCGCCTGGTCTACAGTCTGTGTGTCTCTCTCATCATCATCATCATCACGGTGGCTAGGAGATGTTGACTACCTCGCCTGGTCTACAGTCTGTGTGTCTCTCTCATCATCATCATCATCACGGTGGCTAGGAGATGTTGACTACCTCGCCTGGTCTACAGTCTGTGTGTGTCTCTCTCGCATCATCATCATCATCATCACGGTGGCTAGGAGATGTTGACTACCTCGCCTGGTTTACAGTCTGTGTGTCTCTCTCTCTCATCATCATCATCATCACGGTGGCTAGGAGATGTTGACTACCTCGCCTGGTCTACAGTCTGTGTGTCTCTCTCATCATCATCATCATCACGGTGGCTAGGAGATGTTGACTACCTCGCCTGGTCTACAGTCTGTGTGTCTCTCTCATCATCATCATCATCACGGTGGCTAGGAGATGTTGACTACCTCGCCTGGTCTACAGTCTGTGTGTCTCTCTCTCTCTCATCATCATCATCACGGTGGCTAGGAGATGTTGACTACCTCGCCTGGTCTACAGTCTGTGTGTCTCTCTCTCATCATCATCACGGTGGCTAGGAGATGTTGACTACCTCGCCTGGTCTACAGTCTGTGTCTCTCTCTCATCATCACGGTGGCTAGGAGATGTTGACTACCTTGCCTGGTCTACAGTCTTGTGTGTCTCTCTCTCGCATCATCATCATCATCATCACGGTGGCTAGGAGATGTTGACTACCTCGCCTGGTCTACAGTCTGTGTGTCTCTCTCTCATCATCATCATCACGGTGGCTAGGAGATGTTGACTACCTCGCCTGGTCTACAGTCTGTGTGTCTCTCTCTCATCATCATCATCACGGTGGCTAGGAGATGTTGACTACCTCGCCTGGTCTACAGTCTGTGTGTCTCTCTCTCATCATCATCATCACGGTGGCTAGGAGATGTTGACTACCTCGCCTGGTCTACAGCCTGTGTCTCTCTCTCGCATCATCATCATCATCACGGTGGCTAGGAGATGTTGACTACCTTGCCTGGTCTACAGTCTGTGTGTCTCTCTCTCATCATCATCATGGTGGCTATGAGATGTTGACTACCTTGCCTGGTCTACAGTCTGTGTGTCTCTCTCTCATCATCATCACGGTGGCTAGGAGATCTTGACTACCTCGCCTGGTCTACAGTCTGTGTGTCTCTCTCTCATCATCATCATCACGGTGGCTAGGAGATGTTGACTACCTCGCCTGGTCTACAGTCTGTGTGTCTCTCTCTCATCATCATCATCACGGTGGCTAGGAGATGTTGACTACCTTGCCTGGTCTACAGTCTGTGTGTCTCTCTCTCATCATCATCATCATCATCACGGTGGCTAGGAGATGTTGACTACCTCGCCTGGTCTACAGTCTGTGTGTCTCTCTCTCATCATCATCACCACGGTGGCTAGGAGATGTTGACTACCTCGCCTTGCATGCAGGAAGTCGTGGGTATCGATGGCAACCTTGACGCCTGCTGCTGCTGCTGCATATTTGGAGTTTGCGTGCATCTCTCTCTCCCCGCGGTCGCGTGGATTTTTCTCCGGGTCCTCCGGTTTTCCCACTCCACATTCATAATTATCAACGTGCATTTAAAGCAAGGCCGTAGCCATGGAGTCAACATGGGGGGGGGGGGCAAATCTTACAGGGGGTCTGGGGGTCCCCCCCCCCCCAAAAAAAATCTAAATTTGAAAACTAATTCCCTGCCATTTCCTGCCAAAAACATTAAACAATTGACGAACACATGGGTTTGACTTTTTATTTATTTGTTACAATAATGGCTGCTTGCGTTGTGGCCGAAACGTCGTGAGAATTGTATTTTATGAAGTTTTATTTTTATTGTTTTATTATTTCCCTTCTACGCGACTTCACCGAAAGAACCAGTCGTGAGAACGATTTTATGAAGTTTTATTTTCATTATTTTATTACTTCCCTTCTACGCGGCTTCACCGAAAGAACCAGTCGTGAGAATTGTATTTTATGAAGTTTTATTTTCATTATTTTATTATTTCCCTTCTACGCGACTTCACCGAAAGAACCAGTCGTGAGAACGATTTTATGAAGTTTTATTTTTATTATTTTATTACTTCCCTTCTACGCGACTTCACCGAAAGAACCAGTCGTGAGAACGATTTTATGAAGTTTTATTTTCATTATTTTATTACTTCCCTTCTACGCGACTTCACCGAAAGAACCAGTCGTGAGAACGATTTTATGAAGTTTTATTTTTATTATTTTATTACTTCCCTTCTACGCGGCTTCACCGAAAGAACCAGTCGTGAGAACGATTTTATTAAGTTTTATTTTCATTGTTTTATTACTTCCCTTCTACGCGACTTCACCGAAAGAACCAGTCGTGAGATTGAATTTATTTTGTTTTATTTTCATTATTTTATTATTTCCCTTCTACGCGACTTCACCGAAAGAACCAGTCGTGAGAACGATTTTATGAAGTTTTATTTTTATTATTTTATTACTTCCCTTCTACGCGACTTCACCGAAAGAACCAGTCGTGAGAACGATTTTATGAAGTTTTATTTTTATTATTTTATTATTTCCCTTCTACGCGACTTCACCGAAAGAACCAGTCGTGAGAATGATTTTATTATGTTTTATTTTTTATTATTTTATTACTTCCCTTCTCCGTGATGACTTTACCGAAAGAACCAAGAAGATACGTTAAGGTCGTCAAGAGCGAGTTAAAATCATCGGCCACTGGGAGTCCACTCACCTCAACTGCGCGTGGAGTTTTGCACCTTTGCTGATGAAGTCCTCCCACATGGGGAAGCTGCCCTGGAGACAAACATCAGCACAGCATCACGAAGCCAGCTGACGAACCTGGCACGGTACGGGTGGTGTGTTTCCACTGGCCACATTCGAGCCAAGCCAGCACGGTACGGGTGGTGTTTTTTTTCTTCCACTGGCCACATCCGAGCCAAGCCGGCACAATATGTGTGGTGTTTTTTTCCATTGCCTACATCTTAGCCAAGCCAGCACGGTACGGGTGGTGTTTTTTTTTCCACTGGCCACATCCGAGCCAAGCCGGCACGGTATGGATGGTGTTTTTTTCCACTGGCCACATCTCAGCCGAGCCAGCACGATACGGATGGTGTGTTTTTCCACTGGCCACATTTGAGCCAAGCCAGCACGGTTCAGGTGGTGTTTTTTACCATTGGCTACATCCGAGCCGAGCCAGCACGGTACGGGTGGTGTTTTTTTCTACTGCCCACATCCGAGCCAAGCCAGCACGGTACGGGTGGTGTTTTTTTCCACTGGCCACATCTGAGCCGAGCCAACATGGTAGAGATGGTGTATTTCCACTGGCCACATCCGAGCCAAGCCAGCCCAGTACGAGTGGTGTCTTTTCCACTACTCACATCCGAGCCAAGCCAGCACGGTATGGGTGGTGTTTTTCCACTGCCCATATCCGAGCCAAGCCAGCCCAGTACGAGTGGTGTCTTTCCACTATTGGCCACATCCGAGCCAAACCAGCACGGTATGGGTGGTGTGTTTTTGCACTGCCCACATGCCAGCCAAGCCAGCACGGTACAGGTGTTTCCATTGGCCAGCGAACCGGACCGTGATAGATTCCCTACTGCTGCCGGTCACGCAAGGAGATGGCGTCTGAAGAATCTCGCTGATGGGATAGAGGGGGGCTGGGGGGGGGGGTGGTGGGGACCAAGCAACCAAGGGGGGGCAGGGCTAACGTAGTCCCGGCATGGCTCGGTTGTGCAGTGGAAAAAGCCGTGCGGAGGCTCTTGCGCCGCGTTTGTCTTTATCTCCGTTGTGTTACTAACCTTCATGTCGTTGATGACGGCTTGGAAAAGGCCTCCCAGGGCTCCGCAATCACGGCCCAGAACGCAGCCCTCCATGGCCTGTGTGGTGCATCACAACAACAACGCGCTCTCAACTCTAGACCCTGTGACCCTGAGACCCGGTGTCTACTCTAGACACTGAGACCTGGTGTCTACTCTAGACCCTGTGACCCTGAGACCCGGTCTCAACTCTAGACCCTGACCCTGAGACCCGGTCTCAATTCGAGACCCTGTGACCCTGAGACCTGGTGTCTACTCGAGACCCTGAGACCCGGTCTCTACTCTAGACGCTGAGACCCTGAGACCTGGTGTCTACTCTAGACACTGTGACCCTGAGACCTGGTCTCTACTCTTGACCCTGAGACCCGGTCTCTACTCTAGACCCTGAGACCCGGTCTCTACTCTAGACGCTGAGGCCCTGAGACCCGGTCTCTACTCTAGACCCTGTGACCCTGAGACCCGGTCTCTACTCTAGACACTGAGACACTTAGACCCGGTGTCTACTCTAGACTCTGAGACCCGGAGACCCGGTCTCTACTCTAGACTCTGAGACCCGGTCTCTACTCTAGACCCTGTGACCCTGAGACCCGGTCTCAACTCTAGACCCTGAGACCCTGAGACCCGGTCTCTACTTTAGACACTGACCCTGAGACCCTGAGACCCGGTCTCTACTCTAGACGCTGAGACCCTGAGACCCGGTCTCAACTCTAGACCCTGTGACCCTGAGACCCGGTCTCTACTCTAGACGCTGAGACACTGAGACCCGGTCTCTACTCTAGACCCTGTGACCCTGAGACCCGGTCTCAACTCTAGACCCTGTGACCCTGAGACCCGGTCTCAACTCTAGACCCTGTGACCCTGAGACCCGGTCTCTACTCTAGACCCTGAGACCCTGAGACCCGGTCTCTACTCTAGACCCTGTGACCCTGAGACCCGGTCTCAACTCTAGACCCTGTGACCCTGAGACCCGGTCTCTACTCTAGATGCTGAGACCCTGAGACCCGGTCTCAACTCGAGACCCTGAGACCCTGAGACCTGGTGTCTACTCTAGACGCTGAGACCCTGAGACCCAGTCTCTACTCTAGACACTGAGACCCTGAGACCCGGTCTCTACTCTAGACCCTGAGACCCGGTCTCTACTCTAGACGCAGAGACCCTGAGACCCGGTCTCTACTCTAGATGCTGAGACCCTGAAACCCGGTCTCTACTCTAGACGCTGAGACCCTGAGACCCAGTCTCTACTCTAGACCCTGACCCTGAGACCCGGTCTCTACTCTAGACACACTGACCCTGAGACCCTGAGACCCGGTGTCTACTCTAGACTCTGAGACCCGGTCTCTACTCTAGACACTGAGACCCTGAGACCCGGTCTCTACTCTAGACGCTGAGACCCTGAGACCCGGTCTCTACTCTAGACGCAGAGACCCTGAGACCCGGTCTCTACTCTAGATGCTGAGACCCTGAAACCCGGTCTCTACTCTAGACGCTGAGACCCTGAGACCCGGTCTCTACTCTAGACCCTGACCCTGAGACCCGGTCTCTACTCTAGACCCTGAGACCCTGAGACCCGGTCTCT
>NW_027620900.1:25000-55292 GCF_964198595.1 Lampetra fluviatilis
CATAGACACATACACACACATAGACATACAGACACATATACACACACTGACACACAGACACATATACACACACATACACACACATACACACAGACACACAGACATACACACACACACTGACTTACAGACACATATACACACACTGACACACAGACACATATACACACACAAACACACAGACACATATACGCACACTGACACACAGACACATATACACACACTGACACACAGACACATATACACACACTGACACACAGACACATATACACATACTGACACAAATACACATATACACACATTGACACACAGACACATATACACACACAAACACACAGACACATACACACGCACAGACACACACATTTACACACACACACATAGACACATACACACACATAGACATACAGACACATACACACAGACACATACACACACACAAACACACAGACACATACACACACAGACACGCACAGACACACAAAGACACATACACACAGACACATATACATATACACACACTGACACACATACACACACAGACACACACACAGACACACATAGACATACACACACAGACACACACACACTGACTTACAGACACATATACACACACTGACACACAGACACATACACACGCAGACACACACATTTACACAGACACACACACACTGACACACAGACACACACACACTGACACACAGACACATACACACGCAGACACACACATTTACACAGACACACACACACACACTGACTTACAGACACATATACACACACTGACACACAGACACATACACATGCACAGACACACATTTACACACACACATACATACACAGACACATACACACACACAGACACATATACACACACTGACACACAGACACATACACACACACAGACACATATACATATACACACACTGACACACAGACACATACACACGCACAGACACATATACATATACACACACTGACACACAGACACATACACACGCACAGACACACACATTTACACACACACACACACAGACACATACACACACATAGACATACAGACACAGCCACATACACACAGACACATACACACACACTGACACATAGACACATACACACGCACAGACACACACATTTACACACACACATAGACACATACACACATAGACATACACACACAGACACATACACACGCACAGACACACACACAGACACACACATAGATATACACACACAGACACATACACACACATAGACATACACACACATACACACACACACAGACACACAAACACACACTGACTTACAGACACATATACACACACTTACACACATACACACACACATACACACACACAGACACACACATAGACATACACACACAGACACATACACACACACTGACACACATACACACATACACACACATACACACGCACAGACACACACATTTACACACACACACATAGACACATACACACATAGACATACACACACAGACACATACACACACATAGACATACACACACATACACACACACACAGACACACAAACACACACTGACTTACAGACACATATACACACACTTACACACATACACACACACATACACACACACAGACACACACATATACATACACACACAGACACATACACACACACTGATACACATACACACACATACACACGCACAGACACACACATTTACACACACACACGCACATACACACACATTTACACAGACACACACATTTACACACACACAGTCTAAACGCGGCATTCCCTTTGATTGCAAACGACCATCAATTACCTCGAGATGGAAGAGATCCTGGGGTGGTAACGAGATGCGATGTTTAAATAAATAAATAAACTACCCACGCGTATTTTGCGCGTCTAGGTATTTGTGTGTGTGTGTGTGTCCGTACGTGTGTTTGTGTGTGTATTTGAGTGTGTATTTGTGTGTGTGTGTGTATGTGTGTGTGTATTTGAGTGTGTGTGTGTGTGTGTCCGTACGTGTGTGTGTGTGTGTGTATTTGAGTGTGTATTTGTGTGTGTGTGTGTCCGTACGTGTGTGTGTGTGTGTATTTGAGTGTGTATTTGTGTGTGTGTATGTGTGTGTGTATTTGAGTGTGTATTTGTGTGTGTGTCCGTACGTGTGTGTGTGTATTTGAGTGTGTATGTGTGTGTGTGTATGTGTGTGTGTATTTGAGTGTGTGTGTGTGTGTCCGTACGTGTGTGTGTGTGTGTGTATTTGAGTGTGTATTTGTGTGTGTGTGTGTATTTGAGTGTGTATTTGTGTGTGTGTGTGTGTGTGTCCGTACGTGTGTGTGTGTATTTGAGTGTGTATTTGTGTGTGTGTGTGTATGTGTGTGTGTATTTGAGTGTGTATTTGTGTGTGTGTGTGTGTCCGTACGTGTGTGTATGTGTGTGTATTTGAGTGTGTATTTGTGTGTGTGTGTGTGTATGTGTGTGTGTATTTGAGTGTGTATGTGTGTGTGTGTCCGTACGTGTGTATGTGTGTGTGTATTTGAGTGTGTATTTGTGTGTGTGTGTGTGTGTATTTGAGTGTGTATTGTGTGTGTGTGTGTGTGTGTCCGTACGTGTGTGTGTGTGTATTTGAGTGTGTATTTGTGTGTGTGTGTGTGTATTTGAGTGTGTATGTGTGTGTGTGTCCGTACGTGTGTGTGTGTATTTGAGTGTGTATTTGAGTGTGTATGTGTGTGTGTGTCCGTACGTGTGTGTGTGTGTATTTGAGTGTGTGTGTGTGTGTATCTGTGTGTGTGTGTGTCTGTGTGTGTGTGTGTCTCTGTGTGTGTGTATCTGTGTGTATCTCTGTGTGTATCTCTGTGTGTGTATCTTTGTGTGTATCTGTGTGTGTATCTGTGTCTGTGTGTGTCTGTGTGGATCTGTGTGTGTGTATCTGTGTATCTGTGTGTGTGTGTATCTATGTGTGTATCTCTGTGTATCTGTGTGTGTATCTGTGTCTCTGTGTGTATCTCTGTGTATCTGTGTGTGTATCTGTGTATCTGTGTGTATCTCTGTGTGTGTATCTGTGTGTGTATCTGTGTGTGTATCCCTGTGTGTGTATCTGTGTGTGTATCTGTGTCTCTGTGTGTGTATCTGTGTGTGTATCTGTGTCTCTGTGTGTGTATCTGTGTATCTGTGTGTGTATGTGTGTGTATCTGTGTGTGTATGTGTGTGTATCTGTGTGTGTATGTGTGTGTATCTCTGTGTGTATCTGTGTGTATCTGTGTCTGTGTGTGTATCTGTGTGTATCTCTGTGTGTATCTGTGTGTATCTCTGTGTATCTGTGTGTATCTGTGTGTGTATATCTCTGTGTGTGTATATCTGTGTATCTGTGTGTATCTGTGTGTATCTGTGTGTGTGTATCTGTGTCTGTGTGTGTATCTGTGTCTGTGTGTGTGTATCTGTATCTCTGTGTGTATCTGTGTCTGTGTGTGTGTATCTGTGTATCTGTGTGTGTGTATCTGTGTATCTGTGTGTGTGTGTATCTATGTGTGTGTATCTCTGTGTATCTGTGTGTGTATCTGTGTCTCTGTGTGTATCTCTGTGTATCTGTGTGTGTATCTGTGTATCTGTGTGTATCTCTGTGTGTGTATCTGTGTGTGTATCTGTGTGTGTATCCCTGTGTGTGTATCTGTGTGTGTATCTGTGTCTCTGTGTGTGTATCTGTGTGTGTATCTGTGTCTCTGTGTGTGTATCTGTGTATCTGTGTGTGTATGTGTGTGTATCTGTGTGTGTATGTGTGTGTATATGTGTGTGTCTCTGTGTGTATCTCTGTGTGTATCTGTGTGTATCTGTGTCTGTGTGTGTATCTGTGTGTATCTCTGTGTGTATCTGTGTGTATCTCTGTGTATCTGTGTGTATCTGTGTGTGTATATCTCTGTGTGTGTATATCTGTGTATCTGTGTGTATCTGTGTGTATCTGTGTGTGTGTATCTGTGTCTGTGTGTGTATCTGTGTCTGTGTGTGTGTATCTGTATCTCTGTGTGTATCTGTGTCTGTGTGTGTATCTCTGTGTATCTGTGTGTATCTCTGCGTGTGTCTGTGTGTGTATATGTATGTGTGTGTATCTCTGTGTGTATCTCTGTGTATCTGTGTGTATCTCTGCGTGTGTCTGTGTGTGTATATGTATGTGTGTGTATCTCTGTGTGTATCTCTGTGTATCTGTGTGTATCTCTGCGTGTGTCTGTGTGTGTATATGTATGTGTGTGTATCTCTGTGTGTATCTCTGTGTATCTGTGTGTGTGTATCTGTGTCTGTGTGTGTATCTCTGTGTATCTGTGTGTATCTCTGTGTGTATCTGTGTCTGTGTGTGTATCTCTGTGTATCTGTGTGTATCTCTGCGTGTGTATGTGTGTGTATATGTATGTGTGTGTATCTCTGTGTGTATCTCTGTGTATCTGTGTGTGTGTATCTGTGTCTGTGTGTGTATCTCTGTGTATCTGTGTGTATCTCTGTGTGTATCTGTGTCTGTGTGTGTATCTCTGTGTATCTGTGTGTATCTCTGCGTGTGTCTGTGTGTGTATATGTATGTGTGTGTATCTCTGTGTGTATCTCTGTGTATCTGTGTGTGTGTATCTGTGTCTGTGTGTGTATCTCTGTGTATCTGTGTGTATCTCTGTGTGTATCTGTGTCTGTGTGTGTATCTCTGTGTATCTGTGTGTATCTCTGCGTGTGTCTGTGTGTGTATATGTATGTGTGTGTATCTCTGTGTGTATCTCTGTGTATCTGTGTGTATCTCTGTGTGTATCTGTGTCTGTGTGTGTATCTCTGTGTATCTGTGTGTATCTCTGCGTGTGTCTGTGTGTGTATATGTATGTGTGTGTATCTCTGTGTGTATCTCTGTGTATCTCTGTGTGTGTATCTGTGTCTGTGTGTGTATCTCTGTGTATCTGTGTGTATCTCTGTGTGTATCTGTGTCTGTGTGTGTATCTCTGTGTATCTGTGTGTATCTCTGCGTGTGTCTGTGTGTGTATATGTATGTGTGTGTATCTCTGTGTGTATCTCTGTGTATCTCTGTGTGTGTATCTGTGTCTGTGTGTGTATCTCTGCGTGTGTCTGTGTGTGTATATGTATGTGTGTGTATCTCTGTGTGTATCTCTGTGTATCTGTGTGTGTGTATCTGTGTCTGTGTGTGTATCTCTGTGTATCTGTGTGTATCTCTGTGTGTATCTGTGTCTGTGTGTGTATCTCTGTGTATCTGTGTGTATCTCTGCGTGTGTCTGTGTGTGTATATGTATGTGTGTGTATCTCTGTGTGTATCTCTGTGTATCTGTGTGTGTGTATCTGTGTCTGTGTGTGTATCTCTGTGTATCTGTGTGTATCTCTGTGTGTATCTGTGTCTGTGTGTGTATCTCTGTGTATCTGTGTGTATCTCTGCGTGTGTCTGTGTGTGTATATGTATGTGTGTGTATCTCTGTGTGTATCTCTGTGTATCTGTGTGTGTGTATCTGTGTCTGTGTGTGTATCTCTGTGTATCTGTGTGTATCTCTGTGTGTATCTGTGTCTGTGTGTGTATCTCTGTGTATCTGTGTGTATCTCTGCGTGTGTCTGTGTGTGTATATGTATGTGTGTGTATCTCTGTGTGTATCTCTGTGTATCTGTGTGTGTGTATCTGTGTCTGTGTGTGTATCTCTGTGTATCTGTGTGTATCTCTGTGTGTATCTGTGTCTGTGTGTGTATCTCTGTGTATCTGTGTGTATCTCTGCGTGTGTCTGTGTGTGTATATGTATGTGTGTGTATCTCTGTGTGTATCTCTGTGTATCTGTGTGTGTGTATCTGTGTCTGTGTGTGTATCTCTGTGTATCTGTGTGTATCTCTGTGTGTATCTGTGTCTGTGTGTGTATCTCTGTGTATCTGTGTGTATCTCTGCGTGTGTCTGTGTGTGTATATGTATGTGTGTGTATCTCTGTGTGTATCTCTGTGTATCTGTGTGTGTGTATCTGTGTCTGTGTGTGTATCTCTGTGTATCTGTGTGTATCTCTGTGTGTATCTGTGTCTGTGTGTGTATCTCTGTGTATCTGTGTGTATCTCTGCGTGTGTCTGTGTGTGTATATGTATGTGTGTGTATCTCTGTGTGTATCTCTGTGTATCTGTGTGTGTGTATCTGTGTCTGTGTGTGTATCTCTGTGTATCTGTGTGTATCTCTGTGTGTATCTGTGTCTGTGTGTGTATCTCTGTGTATCTGTGTGTATCTCTGCGTGTGTCTGTGTGTGTATATGTATGTGTGTGTATCTCTGTGTGTATCTCTGTGTATCTGTGTGTGTGTATCTGTGTCTGTGTGTGTATCTCTGTGTATCTGTGTGTATCTCTGTGTGTATCTGTGTCTGTGTGTGTATCTCTGTGTATCTGTGTGTATCTCTGCGTGTGTCTGTGTGTGTATATGTATGTGTGTGTATCTCTGTGTGTATCTCTGTGTATCTGTGTGTGTGTATCTGTGTCTGTGTGTGTATCTCTGTGTATCTGTGTGTATCTCTGTGTGTATCTGTGTCTGTGTGTGTATCTCTGTGTATCTGTGTGTATCTCTGCGTGTGTCTGTGTGTGTATATGTATGTGTGTGTATCTCTGTGTGTATCTCTGTGTATCTCTGTGTGTGTATCTGTGTCTGTGTGTGTATCTCTGTGTATCTGTGTGTATCTCTGTGTGTATCTGTGTCTGTGTGTGTATCTCTGTGTATCTGTGTGTATCTCTGCGTGTGTCTGTGTGTGTATATGTATGTGTGTGTATCTCTGTGTGTATCTCTGTGTATCTCTGTGTGTGTGTCTGTGTGTGTATCTCTGCGTGTGTCTGTGTGTGTATATGTATGTGTGTGTATCTCTGTGTGTATCTCTGTGTATCTGTGTGTGTGTATCTGTGTCTGTGTGTGTATCTCTGTGTATCTGTGTGTATCTCTGTGTGTATCTGTGTCTGTGTGTGTATCTCTGTGTATCTGTGTGTATCTCTGCGTGTGTCTGTGTGTGTATATGTATGTGTGTGTATCTCTGTGTGTATCTCTGTGTATCTGTGTGTGTGTATCTGTGTCTGTGTGTGTATCTCTGTGTATCTGTGTGTATCTCTGTGTGTATCTGTGTCTGTGTGTGTATCTCTGTGTATCTGTGTGTATCTCTGCGTGTGTCTGTGTGTGTATATGTATGTGTGTGTATCTCTGTGTGTATCTCTGTGTATCTGTGTGTGTGTATCTGTGTCTGTGTGTGTATCTCTGTGTATCTGTGTGTATCTCTGTGTGTATCTG
Organism: Lampetra fluviatilis; assembly: GCF_964198595.1. Classification (NCBI taxonomy): domain Eukaryota; kingdom Metazoa; phylum Chordata; class Hyperoartia; order Petromyzontiformes; family Petromyzontidae; genus Lampetra; species Lampetra fluviatilis. Next base: position 32,251 of record NW_027620900.1, read on the forward strand.
TGTCTGTGTGTGTATCTCTGTGTATCTGTGTGTATCTCTGCGTGTGTCTGTGTGTGTATATGTATGTGTGTGTATCTCTGTGTGTATCTCTGTGTATCTGTGTGTGTGTATCTGTGTCTGTGTGTGTATCTCTGTGTATCTGTGTGTATCTCTGTGTGTATCTGTGTCTGTGTGTGTATCTCTGTGTATCTGTGTGTATCTCTGCGTGTGTCTGTGTGTGTATATGTATGTGTGTGTATCTCTGTGTGTATCTCTGTGTATCTGTGTGTGTGTATCTGTGTCTGTGTGTGTATCTCTGTGTATCTGTGTGTATCTCTGTGTGTATCTGTGTCTGTGTGTGTATCTCTGTGTATCTGTGTGTATCTCTGCGTGTGTCTGTGTGTGTATATGTATGTGTGTGTATCTCTGTGTGTATCTCTGTGTATCTGTGTGTGTGTATCTGTGTCTGTGTGTGTATCTCTGTGTATCTGTGTGTATCTCTGTGTGTATCTGTGTCTGTGTGTGTATCTCTGTGTATCTGTGTGTATCTCTGCGTGTGTCTGTGTGTGTATATGTATGTGTGTGTATCTCTGTGTGTATCTCTGTGTATCTGTGTGTGTGTATCTGTGTCTGTGTGTGTATCTCTGTGTATCTGTGTGTATCTCTGTGTGTATCTGTGTCTGTGTGTGTATCTCTGTGTATCTGTGTGTATCTCTGCGTGTGTCTGTGTGTGTATATGTATGTGTGTGTATCTCTGTGTGTATCTCTGTGTATCTCTGTGTGTGTATCTGTGTCTGTGTGTGTATCTCTGTGTATCTGTGTGTATCTCTGTGTGTATCTGTGTCTGTGTGTGTATCTCTGTGTATCTGTGTGTATCTCTGCGTGTGTATGTGTGTGTATATGTATGTGTGTGTATCTCTGTGTGTATCTCTGTGTATCTGTGTGTGTGTATCTGTGTCTGTGTGTGTATCTCTGTGTATCTGTGTGTATCTCTGTGTGTATCTGTGTCTGTGTGTGTATCTCTGTGTATCTGTGTGTATCTCTGCGTGTGTCTGTGTGTGTATATGTATCTGTGTGTATCTCTGTGTGTATCTCTGTGTATCTGTGTGTGTGTATCTGTGTCTGTGTGTGTATCTCTGTGTATCTGTGTGTATCTCTGTGTGTATCTGTGTCTGTGTGTGTATCTCTGTGTATCTGTGTGTATCTCTGCGTGTGTATGTGTGTGTATATGTATGTGTGTGTATCTCTGTGTGTATCTCTGTGTATCTGTGTGTGTGTATCTGTGTCTGTGTGTGTATCTCTGTGTATCTGTGTGTATCTCTGTGTGTATCTGTGTCTGTGTGTGTATCTCTGTGTATCTGTGTGTATCTCTGCGTGTGTCTGTGTGTGTATATGTATCTGTGTGTATCTCTGTGTGTATCTCTGTGTATCTGTGTGTGTGTATCTGTGTCTGTGTGTGTATCTCTGTGTATCTGTGTGTATCTCTGTGTGTATCTGTGTCTGTGTGTGTATCTCTGTGTATCTGTGTGTATCTCTGCGTGTGTATGTGTGTGTATATGTATGTGTGTGTATCTCTGTGTGTATCTCTGTGTATCTGTGTGTGTGTATCTGTGTCTGTGTGTGTATCTCTGTGTATCTGTGTGTATCTCTGCGTGTGTCTGTGTGTGTATATGTATGTGTGTGTATCTGTGTCTGTGTGTGTATCTCTGTGTATCTGTGTGTATCTCTGCGTGTGTCTGTGTGTGTATATGTATGTGTGTGTATCTCTGTGTGTATCTCTGTGTGTATCTCTGTGTGTATCTCTGCATGTGTATGTGTGTGTGTATATGTATGTGTGTGTATATCTGTGTGTATCTCTGCGTGTATCTGTGTGTGTATATGTATGTGTGTGTATCTCTGTGTGTATCTCTGTGTATCTGTGTGTATCTCTGCGTGTATCTGTGTGTGTATATGTATGTGTGTGTATCTCTGTGTGTATCTCTGTGTGTATCTCTGTGTGAATGAGTGAATGGATCCTCTTCCCTTTAAACGTGGGGGGGGGAGGGGTCGTCGTGATGGGGAGGGGGGGGGACCACGTGACCCGCTGGATGGAGGGAGAGACCACGTGACCAGCGCGGCTCATTACAATCCAGAGCACGTGGGAGCTCCGGCTCGCACCCAGCAGCATCATCATCATCATCAGCATCATCAGCAGCATCATCAGTAGCAGCAGTAGAAGCATCATCAGCATCATCATCAGCATCATCAGCAGCATCATCAGCAGCAGTAGCATCATCAGCAGCATCATCAGTAGCAGCAGTAGAAGCATCATCAGCATCATCATCAGCATCATCAGCAGCATCATCAGTAGCAGCAGTAGAAGCATCATCAGCATCATCAGCAGCAGCAGTAGAAGCATCAGCAGCAGCATCATCAGCAGTAGAAGCATCATCAGCAGCATCATCATCAGCAGCAGCAGCATCATCAGCAGCAGCATCATCAGCAGCAGTAGTAGAAGCATCAGCAGCAGCATCATCAGCAGTAGAAGCATCATCAGCAGCAGCATCATCAGCAGCAGCAGCATCATCAGCAGCAGCATCAGCATCATCATCAGCATCATAATCAGCATCATCAGCAGCAGCATCATCAGCAGCAGCATCATCAGCAGCAGCATCATCAGCAGAAGCAGCATCATCATCATCAGCATCAGCATCAGCAGCATCATCATCAGCAGCATCAGCAGCATCAGCAGCATCATCAGCAGCAGTAAAAGCATCATCAGCAGCATCAACAGCAGTAGCATCATCAGCAGCATCATCAGCATCATCAGTAGAAGCATCAGCAGCATCATCAGCAGCAGCAGTAGAAGCATCAGCAGCATCATCAGCAGCAGCATCATCATCAGCAGCATCATCAGCAGCAGCATCATCAGCAGCAGTAGAAGCATCATCATCAGCAGCAGCATCATCATCAACAGCATCATCATCAGCAGCAGCATCATCAGCATCATCATCAGCATCATCATCAGCAGCAGCATCATCATCATCATCAGTAGCAGCAGCAGCAGCAGCATCATCAGCATCATCATCAGCAGCATCATCAGCAGCATCATCAGCATCATCATCAGCAGCAGCATCATCAGCATCAGCAGCATCAGCAGCAGCAGCATCAGCATCAGCATCATCATCAGCAGCATCATCATCAGCAGCATCATCAGCATCAGCATCATCATCATCAGCATCAGCATCATCAGCAGCAGCATCATCAGCAGCATCATCATCAGCAGCAGCATCATCAGCATCATCATCATCAGCATCATCATCATCAGCATCAGCATCATCAGCAGCAGCATCATCATCAGCAGCATCATCATCATCAGCAGCATCATCATCAGCAGCAGCATCAGCAGCATCATCATCAGCAGCATCATCAGCATCATCATCATCAGCATCAGCATCATCAGCAGCAGCATCATCATCAGCAGCATCATCATCATCAGCAGCATCATCATCATCATCAGCAGCAGCAGCATCATCATCATCAGTAGCATCATCATCAGCAGCAGCATCATCAGCAGCATCAGCAGCATCAGCAGCAGTAGAAGCAGCATCAGCAGAAGCATCATCAGCATCATCAGCAACAGCATCATCAGCATTATCAGCAGCATCATCATTAGCAACATCATCATCAGCAGCATCATAATCAGCAGCAGCAGTATCATCATCTGCAGTATCATCAGCAGCAGCAGTAGAAGCATCAGCAGCATCATCAGCAGCAGTAGAAGCATCATCAGCAGAAGCATCATCAGCAGCATCATCATCATCATCAACAGCAGAATCATCATCATCAGCAGCATCATCAGCAGCATCATCAGCAGCAAGACTATCATCAACAGTAGAAGCATCATCATCATCAGCAACATCATCATCAGCAGTAGAAGCATCATCAGCAGCATGACTATCATCAACAGAAGAAGCATCATCATCATCAGCAACATCATCATCAGCAACATCATCATCAGCAGTAGAAGCATCATCAGCAGCATGACTATCATCCGCAGTAGAAGCATCATCATCAGCAGCAGTAGAAGCATCATCAGCAGAAGCATCATCAGCAGCATCATCATCATCAGCAGCAGAATCATCATCAGCAGCAGAATCATCATCAGCAGCAGCATCATCAGCAGCATCATCAGCAGCAAGACTATCATCAACAGAAGAAACATCATCATCATCAGCAACATCATCATCAGCAGTAGAAGTATCATCAGCAGCATGACTATCATCCGCAGTAGAAGCATCATCATCAGCAGCAGCATCATCATCATTATCAGCAGCAGCATCATCAGTAGCATGACTTTCATCAGCAGTAGAAGCATCATCATCAGCAGCATCATCAGCAGTAAAAGCATCATTGGCAGCATCATCAGCACGCTCATCAGCAGCAGCATCAGCAGCAGAATCATCATCATCAGCAGTAGAAGCAGCATCAACAGCAGCATCAGCAACAGCAGCATTATCAGCCGAATCATCATCAGCAGTAGAAGCATCAGCAGCAGCATCATCAGCAGCATGATGATCATCAGCAGTATTATCATCAACATCAGCAGAAGCATCAGCATGCTTATAAGCATCACTACCATCAGCAACAGCATCATCGGCAATATCATATTCATCAGCATTATCATCAGCATGATCATATTCATCATCAGCAGCATCATCAACAAGATCATATTCATCAGCATGGGGCAGTGTTGAGTCTATGGTGCAGTGTTGAGTCTATGGTGCAGTGTTGAGTCTACGGTGCAGTGTTGAGTCTATGGTGCAGTGTTGAGTCTATGGTGCAGTGTTGAGTCTATGGTGCAGTGTTGAGTCTATGGTGCAGTGTTGAGTCTGTGGTGCAGTGTTGAGTCTATGGTGCAGTGTTGAGTCTATGGTGCAGTGTTGAGTCTACGGTGCAGTGTTGAGTCTATGGTGCAGTGTTGAGTCTATGGTGCAGTGTTGAGTCTATGGTGCAGTGTTGAGTCTATGGTGCAGTGTTGAGTCTGTGGTGCAGTGTTGAGTCTATGGTGCAGTGTTGAGTCTATGGTGCAGTGTTGAGTCTATGGTGCAGTGTTGAGTCTATGGTGCAGTGTTGAGTCTGTGGTGCAGTGTTGAGTCTATGGTGCAGTGTTGAGTCTATGGTGCAGTGTTGAGTCAGTGGACAGTGTTGAGTCTATGGTGCAGTGTTGAGTCTATGGTGCAGTGTTGAGTCTATGGTGCAGTGTTGAGTCTATGGTGCAGTGTTGAGTCTATGGGGCAGTGTTGAGTCTATGGTGCAGTGTTGAGTCTATGGTGTAGTGTTGAGTCTGTGGTGCAGTGCTGAGTCTGTGGTGCAGTGCTGAGTCTGTGGTGCAGTGTTGAGTCTGTGGTGCAGTGTTGAGTCTATGGGCAGTGTTGAGTCTATGGTGCAGTGTTGAGTCTATGGTGCAGTGTTGAGTCTATGGTGCAGTGTTGAGTCTATGGTGCAGTGTTGAGTCTATGGTGCAGTGTTGAGTCTATGGGCAGTGTTGAGTCTATGGTGCAGTGTTGAGTCTATGGGCAGTGTTGAGTCTATGGTGCAGTGTTGAGTCTATGGTGCAGTGTTGAGTCTATGGTGCAGTGTTGAGTCTATGGTGCAGTGTTGAGTCTGTGGTGCAATGTTGAGTCTATGGTGCAGTGTTGAGTCTATGGTGCAGTGTTGAGTCTATGGTGCAGTGTTGAGTCTATGGTGCAGTGTTGAGTCTATGGTGCAGTGTTGAGTCTATGGTGCAGTGTTGAGTCTATGGGCAGTGTTGAGTCTATGGTGCAGTGTTGAGTCTATGGGCAGTGTTGAGTCTATGGTGCAGTGTTGAGTCTATGGTGCAGTGTTGAGTCTATGGTGCAGTGTTGAGTCTATGGTGCAGTGTTGAGTCTATGGTGCAGTGTTGAGTCTGTGGTGCAGTGTTGAGTCTATGGGCAGTGTTGAGTCTGTGGTGCAGTGTTGAGTCTATGGGCAGTGTTGAGTCTATGGTGCAGTGTTGAGTCTATGGTGCAGTGTTGAGTCTATGGTGCAGTGTTGAGTCTATGGTGCAGTGTTGAGTCTGTGGTGCAGTGTTGAGTCTATGGTGCAGTGTTGAGTCTGTGGTGCAGTGTTGAGTCTATGGTGCAGTGTTGAGTCTGTGGTGCAGTGTTGAGTCTATGGTGCAGGGTTGAGTCTGTGGTGCAGTGTTGAGTCTATGGTGCAGTGCTGAGTCTGTGGTGCAGTGTTGAGTCTACGGTGCAGTGTTGAGTCTACGGTGCAGTGTTGAGTCTACGGTGCAGTGTTGAGTCTATGGTGCAGTGTTGAGTCTATGGTGCAGTGTTGAGTCTATGGTGCAGTGTTGAGTCTACGGTGCAGTGTTGAGTCTACGGTGCAGTGTTGAGTCTACGGTGCAGTGTTGAGTCTATGGTGCAGTGTTGAGTCTATGGTGCAGTGTTGAGTCTATGGTGCAGTGTTGAGTCTATGGTGCAGTGTTGAGTCTATGGTGCAGTGTTGAGTCTATGGTGCAGTGTTGAGTCTATGGTGCAGTGTTGAGTCTATGGTGCAGTGTTGAGTCTATGGTGCAGTGTTGAGTCTGTGGACAGTGTTGAGTCTGTGGTGCAGTGTTGAGTCTATGGTGCAGTGTTGAGTCTATGGGCAGTGTTGAGTCTATGGTGCAGTGCTGAGTCTATGGTGCAGTGTTGAGTCTATGGTGCAGTGTTGAGTCTATGGTGCAGTGTTGAGTCTATGGTGCAGTGTTGAGTCTATGGTGCAGTGTTGAGTCTATGGTGCAGTGTTGAGGCTATGGTGCAGTGTTGAGTCTATGGTGCAGTGTTGAGTCTATGGTGCAGTGTTGAGTCTATGGTGCAGTGTTGAGTCTGTGGTGCAGTGTTGAGTCTATGGTGCAGTGTTGAGTCTATGGTGCAGTGTTGAGTCTATGGTGCAGTGTTGAGTCTATGGTGCAGTGCTGAGTCTATGGGCAGTGTTGAGTCAGTGGACAGTGTTGAGTCTATGGGCAGTGTTGAGTCTATGGTGCAGTGCTGAGTCTATGGGCAGTGTTGAGTCTATGGTGCAGTGCTGAGTCTATGGGCAGTGTTGAGTCTATGGTGCAGTGCTGAGTCTATGGGCAGTGTTGAGTCAGTGGACAGTGTTGAGTCTATGGGCAGTGTTGAGTCTATGGTGCAGTGCTGAGTCTATGGGCAGTGTTGAGTCTATGGGCAGTGTTGAGTCTATGGTGCAGTGTTGAGTCTATGGGCAGTGTTGAGTCTATGGTGCAGTGTTGAGTCTATGGGGTAGTGTTAAGTCTATGGGCAGTGTTGAGTCTATGGGTAGTGTTGAGTCTATGGGTAGTGTTGAGTCTATGGGTAGTGTTGAGTCTATGGGCAGTGTTGAGTCTATGGGCAGTGTTGAGTCTATGGGCAGTGTTGAGTCTATGGTGCAGTGTTGAGTCTATGGTGCAGTGTTGAGTCTATGGTGCAGTGTTGAGTCTATGGTGCAGTGTTGAGTCTATGGTGCAGTGTTGAGTCTATGTTGCAGTGTTGAGTCTATGGTGCAGTGTTGAGTCTATGGGCAGTGTTGAGTCTATGGTGCAGTGTTGAGTCTATGGTGCAGTGTTGAGTCTATGGTGCAGTGTTGAGTCTATGGTGCAGTGTTGAGTCTATGGTGCAGTGTTGAGTCTATGGGCAGTGTTGAGTCTATGGTGCAGTGTTGAGTCTATGGGCAGTGTTGAGTCTGTGGTGCAGTGTTGAGTCTATGGGCAGTGTTGAGTCTATGGGCAGTGTTGAGTCTATGGTGCAGTGTTGAGTCTATGGTGCAGTGTTGAGTCTATGGTGCAGTGTTGAGTCTATGGTGCAGTGTTGAGTCTATGGTGCAGTGTTGAGTCTATGGTGCAGTGTTGAGTCTATGGTGCAGTGTTGAGTCTATGGTGCAGTGTTGAGTCTATGGTGCAGTGTTGAGTCTATGGTGCAGTGTTGAATCTATGGTGCAGTGTTGAGTCTATGGTGCAGTGTTGAGTCTGTGGGGAGTGTTGAGTCTATGGTGCAGTGTTGAGTCTATGGGTAGTGTTGAGTCTATGGTGCAGTGTTGAGTCTGTGGGGAGTGTTGAGTCTATGGTGCAGTGTTGAGTCTATGGTGCAGTGTTGAGTCTATGGTGCAGTGTTGAGTCTATGGTGCAGTGTTGAGTCTGTGGTGCAGTGTTGAGTCTATGGTGCAGTGTTGAGTCTATGGTGCAGTGTTGAGTCTATGGTGCAGTGTTGAGTCTATGGGCAGTGTTGAGTCTATGGTGCAGTGTTGAGTCTGTGGTGCAGTGTTGAGTCTGTGGTGCAGTGTTGAGTCTATGGTGCAGTGTTGAGTCTATGGTGCAGTGTTGAGTCTATGGTGCAGTGTTGAGTCTATGGTGCAGTGTTGAGTCTATGGTGCAGTGTTGAGTCTATGGTGCAGTGTTGAGTCTATGGTGCAGTGTTGAGTCTATGGTGCTGTGTTGAGTCTATGGTGCAGTGTTGAGTCTATGGGCAGTGTTGAGTCTATGGTGCAGTGTTGAGTCTATGGTGCAGTGTTGAGTCTATGGTGCAGTGTTGAGTCTATGGTGCAGTGTTGAGTCTATGGTGCAGTGTTGAGTCTATGGTGCAGTGTTGAGTCTATGGTGCAGTGTTGAGTCTATGGTGCAGTGTTGAGTCTATGGGCAGTGTTGAGTCTATGGTGCAGTGTTGAGTCTATGGTGCAGTGTTGAGTTTATGGTGCAGTGTTGAGTCTATGGTGCAGTGTTGAGTCTATGGTGCAGTGTTGAGTCTATGGTGCAGTGTTGAGTCTATGGGCAGTGTTGAGTCTATGGTGCAGTGTTGAGTCTATGGTGCAGTGTTGAGTTTATGGTGCAGTGTTGAGTCTATGGTGCAGTGTTGAGTCTATGGTGCAGTGTTGAGTCTATGGTGCAGTGTTGAGTCTATGGTGCAGTGTTGAGTCTATGGGCAGTGTTGAGTCTATGGTGCAGTGTTGAGTCTATGGGCAGTGTTGAGTCTATGGTGCAGTGTTGAGTCTATGGTGCAGTGTTGAGTCTATGGTGCAATGTTGAGTCTATGGGCAGTGTTGAGTCTATGGGCAGTGTTGAGTCTATGGTGCAGTGTTGAGTCTATGGGCAGTGTTGAGTCTATGGGCAGTGTTGAGTCTATGGTGCAGTGTTGAGTCTATGGTGCAGTGTTGAGTCTATGGTACAGTGTTGAGTCTATGGTGCAGTGTTGAGTATATGGTGCAGTGTTGAGTCTATGGTGCAGTGTTGAGTCTATGGGCAGTGTTGAGTCTATGGGCAGTGTTGAGTCTATGGTGCAGTGTTGAGTCTATGGGCAGTGTTGAGTCTATGGTGCAATGTTGAGTCTATGGGCAGTGTTGAGTCTATGGGCAGTGTTGAGTCTATGGTGCAGTGTTGAGTCTATGGGCAGTGTTGAGTCTATGGGCAGTGTTGAGTCTATGGTGCAGTGTTGAGTCTATGGTGCAGTGTTGAGTCTCTGGTGCAGTGTTGAGTCTATGGTGCAGTGTTGAGTCTATGGTGCAGTGTTGAGTCTATGGTGCAGTGTTGAGTCTATGGTGCAGTGTTGAGTCTATGGTGCAGTGTTGAGTCTATGGTGCAGTGCTGAGTCTATGGTGCAGTGTTGAGTCTATGGTGCAGTGTTGAATCTATGGGCAGTGTTGAGTCTATGGGCAGTGTTGTGTCTATGGTGCAGTGTTGAGTCTATGGTGTAGTGTTGAGTCTTTGGTGCAGTGTTGAGTCTATGGTGCAGTGTTGAGTCTATGGGCAGTGTTGTGTCTATGGTGCAGTGTTGAGTCTATGGTGTAGTGTTGAGTCTTTGGTGCAGTGTTGAGTCTATGGTGCAGTGTTGAGTCTATGGTGCAGTCTTGAGTCTATGGGCAGTGTTGAGTCTTTGGTGCAGTGTTGAGTCTATGGTGCAGTGTTGAATCTATGGGCAGTGTTGAGTCTATGGGCAGTGTTGTGTCTATGGTGCAGTGTTGAGTCTATGGTGTAGTGTTGAGTCTTTGGTGCAGTGTTGAGTCTATGGTGCAGTGTTGAGTCTATGGGCAGTGTTGTGTCTATGGTGCAGTGTTGAGTCTATGGTGTAGTGTTGAGTCTTTGGTGCAGTGTTGAGTCTATGGTGCAGTGTTGAGTCTATGGGCAGTGTTGTGTCTATGGTGCAGTGTTGAGTCTATGGTGTAGTGTTGAGTCTTTGGTGCAGTGTTGAGTCTATGGTGCAGTGTTGAGTCTATGGTGCAGTCTTGAGTCTATGGGCAGTGTTGAGTCTTTGGTGCAGTGTTGAGTCTATGGTGCAGTGTTGAATCTATGGGCAGTGTTGAGTCTATGGGCAGTGTTGTGTCTATGGTGCAGTGTTGAGTCTATGGTGTAGTGTTGAGTCTTTGGTGCAGTGTTGAGTCTATGGTGCAGTGTTGAGTCTATGGGCAGTGTTGTGTCTATGGTGCAGTGTTGAGTCTTTGGTGCAGTGTTGAGTCTTTGGTGCAGTGTTGAGTCTATGGTGCAGTGTTGAGTCTATGGGCAGTGTTGTGTCTATGGTGCAGTGTTGAGTCTATGGTGTAGTGTTGAGTCTTTGGTGCAGCGTTGAGTCTATGGTGCAGTGTTGAGTCTATGGGCAGTGTTGAGTCTATGGTGCAGTGTTGAGTCTATGGTGCAGTGTTGAGTCTATGGGCAGTGTTGTGTCTATGGTGCAGTGTTGAGTCTATGGTGCAGTGTTGAGTCTATTGTGCAGCTTCCCCTGGGGGTGCCCCTAGGCTACACACAACAGCAGCAGCAGTCACCACACAGCTACTGGTAGACACAGTGACAGCTGCCCCTGGGGGTGCCCCTAGGCTACAGACAACAGCAGCAGCAGTCACCACCCAGCTACTGGTAGACACAGAGACAGCTGCCCCTGGGGGTGCCCTTAGGCTACAGACAACAGCAGCAGCAGCAGTCACCACACAGCTACTGGTAGACACAGTGACAGCTTCCCCTGGGGGTGCCCCTAGGCTACAGACAGCAGCAGCAGCAGTCACCACCCAGCTACTGGTAGACACAGAGACAGCTTCCCCTGGGGGTGCCCTTAGGCTACAGACAACAGCAGCAGCAGCAGTCACCACACAGCTACTGGTAGACACAGAGACAGCTTCCCCTGGGGGTGCCCCTAGGCTACACACAACAGCAGCAGCAGCAGTCACCACACAGCTACTGGTAGACACAGTGACAGCTGCCCCTGGGGGTGCCCCTAGGCTACAGACAGCAGCAGCAGCAGTCACCACACAGCTACTGGTAGACACAGAGACAGCTTCCCCTGGGGGTGCCCCTAGGCTACAGACAGCAGCAGCAGTAGTCATCACCCAGCTACTGGTAGACACAGAGACAGCTTCCCCTGGGGGTGCCCCTAGGATACAGACAGCAGCAGCAGCAGTCACCACCCAGCTACTGGTAGACACAGTGACAGCTTCCCCTGGGGGTGCCCCTAGGCTACAGACAACAGCAGCAGTCACCACCCAGCTACTGGTAGACACAGAGACAGCTTCCCCTGGGGGTGCCCCTAGGCTACAGACAGCAGCAGCAGCAGTTACCACCCAGCTACTGGTAGACACAGAGACAGCTTCCCCTGGGGGTGCCCCTAGGCTACAGACAGCAACAGCAGCAGTCACCACCCAGCTACTGGTAGACACAGAGACAGCTTCCCCTGGGGGTGCCCCTAGGCTACACACAACAGCAGCAGCAGCAGTCACCACACAGCTACTGGTAGACACAGAGACAGCTGCCCCTGGGGGTGCCCCTAGGCTACAGACAGCAGCAGCAGTCACCACCCAGCTACTGGTAGACACAGAGACAGCTTCCCCTGGGGGTGCCCCTAGGCTACAGACAGCAGCAGCAGCAGTCACCACACAGCTACTGGTAGACACAGAGACAGCTTCCCCTGGGGGTGCCCCTAGGCTACAGACAGCAGCAGCAGTCACCACCCAGCTACTGGTAGACACAGAGACAGCTTCCCCTGGGGGTGCCCCTAGGCTACAGACAGCAGCAGCAGTCACCACCCAGCTACTGGTAGACACAGAGACAGCTGCCCCTGGGGGTGCCCCTAGGCTACACACAGCAGCAGCAGCAGTCACCACCCAGCTACTGGTAGACACAGAGACAGCTTCCTCTGGGGGTGCCCCTAGGCTACAGAGCAGTCATCACCCAGTGGGCGCAAAGGAGGAGTTGCAGCACTGCTCCTGTATCTTTGTATTTAAAAAAAATGAAACTTAAAAAAAACTACACTCAAACTTGAGCACATTCTCATGAATTTTATTCCATTTCAACGGTTGTTTACGACGCTTTCATTTCATATATTTGTGTGTTTTTGCGTAGCCTCCCACAGCCTGAGTTAGGCCCAAGTAGGCCACAACCAACCCCCCGCCACTCGCCTGGACACGATGCCCGGTGTGAGTGAGGCTTGTGGGCTGGGGGCGGCCAGGCGAGGAGGGAGGGTAGGGGTGGGGGAGTTTGCCATCGGGGCCCGTTCTCAGGCCAGGTAGTCAACATCACTACGGCAGCTATGAGATGTTGACTACCTCGCGTGGTATACAGGAGGTCGTGGGTTCGAGATAGTTAGCATCTAGCTGCCGCAGTGAGATGTTGACTACCTCGCGTGGTATACAGGAGGTCGTGGGTTCGGGGTAGTTAGCATCTAGCTGCCGCAGTGAGATGTTGACTACCTCGCGTGGTATACAGGAGGTCGTGGGTTCGGGGTAGTTAGCATCTAGCTGCCGCAGTGAGATGTTGACTACCTCGCGTGGTATACAGGAGGTCGTGGGTTCGAGGTAGTTAGCATCTAGCTGCCACAGTGAGATGTTGACTACCTCGCGTGGTATACAGGAGGTCGTGGGTTCGAGGTAGTTAGCATCTAGCTGCCACAGTGAGATGTTGACTACCTCGCGTGGTATACAGGAGGTCGTGGGTTCGAGGTAGTTAGCATCTAGCTGCCGCAGTGAGATGTTGACTACCTCGCGTGGTATACAGAAGGTCGTGGGTTCCAGGTAGTTAGCATCTAGCTGCCGCAGTGAGATGTTGACTACCTCGCGTGGTATACAGGAGGTCGTGGGTTCCAGGTAGTTAGCATCTAGCTGCCGCAGTGAGATGTTGACTACCTCGCGTGGTATACAGGAGGTCGTGGGTTCGGGGTAGTTAGCATCTAGCTGCCGCAGTGAGATGTTGACTACATCGCGTGGTATACAGGAGGTCGTGGGTTCGAGGTAGTTAGCATCTAGCTGCCGCAGTGAGATGTTGACTACCTCGCGTGGTATACAGGAGGTCGTGGGTTCGGGGTAGTTAGCATCTAGCTGCCGCAGTGAGATGTTGACTACCTCGCGTGGTATACAGGAGGTCGTGGGTTCGGGGTAGTTAGCATCTAGCTGCCGCAGTGAGATGTTGACTACCTCGCGTGGTATACAGAAGGTCGTGGGTTCGAGGTAGTTAGCATCTAGCTGCCACAGTGAGATGTTGACTACCTCGCGTGGTATACAGGAGGTCGTGGGTTCGAGGTAGTTAGCATCTAGCTGCCACAGTGAGATGTTGACTACCTCGCGTGGTATACAGGAGGTCGTGGGTTCGAGGTAGTTAGCATCTAGCTGCCGCAGTGAGATGTTGACTACCTCGCGTGGTATACAGAAGGTCGTGGGTTCCAGGTAGTTAGCATCTAGCTGCCGCAGTGAGATGTTGACTACCTCGCGTGGTATACAGGAGGTCGTGGGTTCGAGGTAGTTAGCATCTAGCTGCCGCAGTGAGATGTTGACTACCTCGCGTGGTATACAGGAGGTCGTGGGTTCGAGGTAGTTAGCATCTAGCTGCCGCAGTGAGATGTTGACTACCTCGCGTGGTATACAGAAGGTCGTGGGTTCCAGGTAGTTAGCATCTAGCTGCCGCAGTGAGATGTTGACTACCTCGCGTGGTATACAGGAGGTCGTGGGTTCCAGGTAGTTAGCATCTAGCTGCCACAGTGAGATGTTGACTACCTCGCGTGGTATACAGGAGGTCGTGGGTTCGAGGTAGTTAGCATCTAGCTGCCACAGTGAGATGTTGACTACCTCGCGTGGTATACAGGAGGTCGTGGGTTCGAGGTAGTTAGCATCTAGCTGCCGCAGTGAGATGTTGACTACCTCGCGTGGTATACAGAAGGTCGTGGGTTCCAGGTAGTTAGCATCTAGCTGCCACAGTGAGATGTTGACTACATCGCGTGGTATACAGGAGGTCGTGGGTTCGGGGTAGTTAGCATCTAGCTGCCGCAGTGAGATGTTGACTACCTCGCGTGGTATACAGGAGGTCGTGGGTTCGAAGTTGTTAGCATCTAACTCCTCCCACAGCCCGAGTTAGGCCCAAGTAGGCCACAACCAACCCCCCGTACTCGCCTGGACACGATGCCCCATAGACTCACACGGCAGAGACCCATAGACTCAGGTAGAGACCCTTAGACTCTCATAGCAGAGAACCACAGACTCACACAGCAGAGACCCATAGACTCACACAGCAGAGACCCATAGACTCACACAGCAGAGACCCATAGACTCACACAGCAGAGACCCATAGATTCACACAGCAGAGACCCATAGACTCACACAGCAGAGACCCATAGACTCACACGGCAGAGACCCATAGACTCACACAGCAGAGACCCATAGACTAACGCAGCAGAGACCCATAGACTCACGCAGCAGAGACCCATAGACTCACACAGCAGAGACCCATAGACTCACACAGCAGAGACCCATAGACTCACACGGCAGAGACCCATAGACTCACACAGCAGAGACCCATAGACTCACACAGCAGAGACCCATAGACTCACACAGCAGAGACCCATAGACTCACACGGCAGAGACCCATAGACTCACACAGCAGAGACCCATAGACTAACGCAGCAGAGACCCATAGACTCACGCAGCAGAGACCCATAGACTCACACAGCAGAGACCCATAGACTCACACAGCAGAGACCCATAGACTCACACAGCAGAGACCCACAGACTCACACAGCAGAGACCCACAGACTCACACAGCAGAGACCCATAGACTCACACAGCAGAGACCCTGTGTGTGTGTCTATCTGTGTGTGTGTGCCTGCCAACGTGTGTGCGTGCGTGTCTGTGTGTCTATCTGTGTGCGTGTGTGTCTATCTGTGTGCGTGTTTATCTGTGTGTGTGTTTATCTGTGTGTGTGCCTGCCAGCGTGCGTGCGTGTCTGTGTGTGCGTGTCTGTGTGTGTCTGTGTGTCTGTCTGTCTGTGTCTGTGTGTGTGTCTGTGTGTGTCTGTGTGTGTCTGTGTCTGTCTGTGTGTGTCTGTGTGTCTGTGTGTGTCTGTTCCTGCCAGTGCGTGTCTATCTGTGTGAGTGCATGCCAGCGTGCGTGAGTGCGTGCGTGTCTGTCTGTGTGTGTCTGTGTCTATCTGTGTGTGTGTCTATCTGTGTGCGTGTCTGTGTGCGTTGCGAGTTGCGTTGCGAGTTGCGTTGCGAGTTGCGAGCCGCGTGTCGCTACGACCGTGGCCCCACGCCTCCGGCTTTCGTGGCCTTGAGGCCCTTGAGGCCCTTGAGGCCCTTGAGGCCCTTGGGCTTCAGGGCCCCACGGGTCTCCTGGGCCTCCCGCTCCGTTTTCTGCCCCCGCGCGGCCTCCCAGCGGCGCACCGCCCCGTCCATCTGGGCGCTCAGTAGCACCACACGCTTCTGCGGGCCCACACACCACAGGCAAAGGTTCGATTTAAAGCTGTTCGTGACCGCAGGGATTCATCTTCTTGGCTCTTTCGGTAAAGTCGTCGCGTAGAAGGGAAATAATAAAGTAATAAATAATTTTTTTTAAATTAAATAAATATAAAACATTTTACTTTTAATGAAATAATAAAAATAAAACGTTTTTTTTAAAATAAAATAATAAAACATTTTCTTATTAATAAAATAATAAAACATTTTATTTTTCATAAAATATTTTTATTATTTTATTAAAAGTAAAATGTTTTATTTTTATTATTTTATTAAAAGTAAAATGTTTTATTTTTATTATTTTATAAAAAATAAAATGTTTTATTATTATTATTTTGTAAAAAATAAAATGTTTTATTTTTATTATTTTGTAAAAAATAAAATGTTTTATTTTTATTATTTTATAAAAAAATAAAATGTTTTATTTTTATTATTTGGTAAAAAATAAAATGTTTTATTTTTATTATTTTGTAAAAAATAAAATGTTTTATTTTTATTATTTTCCTTCTACGCGACTTTACCGAAAGAACCAAGAACACAGGCAAAGGTTAACCCCCAAGGGTAGCCTCAGTAGACTGCTGGGGCAAGTGCCGTTAGCCAGTAGCAGCACCACGTGCCCCTGTGGGCCCACACACCACAGGCAAAGGTCCCCCAGGTAGCCTCAGTAGACTGCTGGGGCAAGTGCCGTTAGCAAGTAGCAGCACCACGTGCCCCTGTGGGCCCACACACCACAGGCAAAGGTCCCCCAGGTAGCCTCAGTAGACTGCTGGGGCAAGTGCCGTTAGCCAGTAGCAGCACCACGTGCCCCTGTGGGCCCACACACCACAGGCAAAGGTCCCCCAGGTAGCCTCAGTAGACTGCTGGGGCAAGTGCCGTTAGCCAGTAGCAGCACCACGTGCCCCTGTGTGCCCACACACCACAGGCAAAGGTCCCCCAGGTAGCCTCAGTAGACTGCTGGGGCAAGTGCCGTTAGCCAGTAGCAGCACCACGTGCCCCTGTGGGCCCACACACCACAGGCAAAGGTCCCCCAGGTAGCCTCAGTAGACTGCTGGGGCAAGTGCCGTTAGCCAGTAGCAGCACCACGTGATTGGGTAGCCTTAGGGGCACGTCCATAAATGACGTCACGTGATTTTGGACGATTTTTTGACCCCCCCCCCCCCCCCAAAACCATATTTACATTTTGAAAATAAAACGTGCTTCAAATCGCTTCTTTAAACTACTGTCACTGTGGTGCGTAGTTAATGCGGCGCTGCACGCTGATGTTGTAGGAGAAAAACATTCAGCGAAAAGTCTATTTAATTAAGTGGAACGTGTCGTCTGTATTCACTTAAAGTTGCGCAATTTGATGTGACGTCACATTTCTCAACCCCTCCCCCCCCTCCCCCCTCCCCCCTCGTCACACATCGTCACACATGTCTGACCCCCCCCCCACCCCCCCCCCCCCTAGGTGCGTGACGTCATTTATGGACGGCCCCTTTAGGGGTGGAGAAAGTCCGGCCCGCGAAATCATTTGGTCTGGTGGTGGTGATGGTGGTGATGATGGTGGTGGTGGTGATGGTGGTGATGGTGGTGATGGTGGTGATGGTGGTGGTGATGATGGTGGTGATGGTGGTGATGGTGGTGATGGTGGTGATGGTGATGGTGGTGGTGATGGTGGTGATGGTGGTGGTGGTGATGGTGGTGATGATGGTGGTGGTGATGGTGGTGATGATGGTGGTGGTGGTGATGGTGGTGATGATGGTGGTGGTGGTGATGGTGGTGATGGTGGTGATGGTGGTGATGGTGGTGGTGATCGTGGTGATGATGGTGGTGATGGTGGTGATGGTGATGGTGGTGGTGATGGTGGTGATGATGGTGGTGGTGGTGATGGTGGTGATGGTGGTGATGGTGGTGATGGTGGTGGTGATCGTGGTGATGATGGTGGTGATGGTGGTGATGGTGGTGATGGTGATGGTGGTGGTGATGGTGGTGATGGTGGTGATGGTGGTGGTGATGGTGGTGATGGTGGTGATGGTGCTGGTGGTGGTGATGGTGGTGATGGTGGTGATGGTGGTGATGGAGGTGATGGTGGTGATGGTGGTGATGGTGGTGGTGATGGTGATGGTGGTGGTGATGGTGTTGATGGTGGTGATGGTGGTGATGGTGGTGATGGAGGTGATGGTGGTGATGGTGGTGATGGTGGTGATGGTGCTGGTGGTGGTGATGGTGGTGATGGTGGTGATGGTGGTGATGATGGTGGTGATGATGATGGTGGTGATGATGGTGGTGATGATGGTGGTAATGGTGGTGATGGTGGTGGTGATGGTGGTGATGATGATGATGGTGGTGATGATGGTGGTGATGATGGTGGTGATGATGGTGGTGGTGATGGTGGTGATGGTGGTGATGGTGGTGATGGTGATGATGGTGGTGGTGATGGTGGTGATGATGGTGATGATGGTGGTGGTGGTGATGGTGGTGATGGTGGTGATGATCGTGATGATGATGATGATGGTGGTGATGATGGTGATGGTGGTGATGATGGTGGTGATGATGGTGGTTGGTGATGGTGGTGATGGTGGTGATGGTGATGGTGGTGATGATGGTGATGGTGGTGGTGATGTTGTAGATGTTGATGATGGTGGTGGTGGTGATGATGGTGGTGGTGATGATGGTGGTGGTGATGGTGATGGTGGTGATGGTGATGGTGGTGGTGATGGTGGTGGTGATGGTGGTGATGGTGGTGGTGATGGTGGTGATGGTGATGGTGGTGGTGATGGTGGTGGTGATGATGGTGATGATGGTGGTGGTGATGGTGGTGGTGATGGTGATGGTGCTGGTGGTGGTGGTGGTGATGGTGGTGATGGTGCTGGTGGTGATGATGGTGTTGGTGATGGTGGTGATGATGGTGATGGTGGTGATGGTGCTGGTGGTGATGATGGTGTTGGTGATGGTGGTGATGATGGTGTTGGTGCTGGTGGTGGTTGTGGTGGTGGTGGTGTTGGTGATGGTGGTGATGATGGTGGTGATGGTGGTGGTGATGGTGGTGATGGTGATGGTGCTGGTGGTGGTGGTGATGGTGGTGATGGTGGTGATGGTGCTGGTGGTGGTGATGGTGATGGTGGTGATGGTGGTGGTGCTGGTGGTGGTGGTGATGGTGGTGATGGTGGTGATGGTGCTGGTGGTGGTGATGGTGGTGGTGATGGTGGTGATGGTGGTGGTGGTGGTGATGGTGGTGATGGTGGTGATGGTGGTGATGGTGCTGGTGATGGTGGTGATGGTGGTGATGGTGGTGGTGATGGTGGTGATGGTGCTGGTGGTGGTGATGGTGGTGATGGTGATGATGATGGTGATGGTGGTGATGGTGGTGGTGATGGTGGTGGTGATGGTGGTGATGGTGGTGATGGTGGTGATGGTGCTGGTGATGGTGGTGATGGTGGTGATGGTGGTGATGGTGGTGGTGATGGTGGTGATGGTGATGATGATGGTGATGATGATGGTGATGGTGGTGATGGTGCTGGTGATGGCGATGGGGGTGTTGGTGTTGGAGGTGATGGTGATGATGGTGGAGGTGATGCTGGTGATGGTGGTGGTGATGGTGTTGATGTTGTAGATGGTGGTGATGATGATGGTGATGGTGGTGATGGTGTAGATGGTGGTGATGGTGGTGATGGTGGTGATGGTGTTGTAGATGGTGGTGATGGTGGTGTTGATATTGTAGATGGTGTTGATGTTGTAGATGGTGATGGTGGTGATGGGGATGATGGCGATGGGGGTGATGGTGGTGGAGATGGTGTTGATGTTGTAGATGGTGTTGATGTTGTAGATGGTGTTGATGTTGTAGATGGTGATGGTGTTGATGGTGGTGATGGTGGTGATGGTGGTGATGGTGGTGGTGATGATGTTGTAGATGGTGTTGATGTTGTAGATGGTGTTGATGTTGTAGATGGTGTTGATGGTGGTGATGGTGGTGATGATGGTGATGATGTTACCATCAGTGCCTCTCTCTTCGCCTGCCTCTGCAGGTGCGACTTCTGTGGAGGTGCAGGGCGCCCATCTACAACAACATCAACAACATCAACAACAATATCAACAACAACAACATCAACAACATCAACAACATCTACAACATCAACAACATCAACAACATCAACAACAACAACAACATCAACAACAACATCAACAACAACAACATCAACATCAACAACATCAACAACATCAACAACAAGATCAACAACATCAACAACATCTACAACAACATCAACAACATCAACAACATCAACAACAACATCAACAACATCAACAACAACATCAACATCAACAACATCTACAACAACATCAACAACATCTACATCAACATCAACAACAACACCACCATCAACAACATCAACATCATCAACATCAACATCAGCACCACCATCATCTACAACAACATCAACATCATCACCATCATCAACACCATCACCAACATCACCACCATCAACACCATCACCAACATCACCAACATCATCATCAACATCACCACCATCATCATCAACACCAACAACATCTACATCAACATCAACAACAACACCACCATCTACAACATCAACAACATCATCAACATCATCACCACCATCAACAACAACATCATCACCATCATGAACATCAGCATCAACAACATCAACACCACCAACATCACCATCAGCATCACAAACATCAACAGCAGGACCACCACCATCAACAACAACATGAACAACATCACCACCACCACCATCAGCATCACCATCACCACCACCATCTACAGCAACAACAACAACAACATCAACAACATCAACAACATCAGCATCACCATCACCACCACCATCAACAACATCAACAACATCAACATCATCAACATCAGCACCACCATCATCTACAACAACATCAACATCATCACCATCATCAACACCATCACCAACATCACCAGCATCAACACCATCACCAACATCATCATCAACATCACCACCATCATCATCAACACCAACAACATCAACACCATCAACATCATCATCACTACCATCACGAACATCATCAACAACATCACCACCATCACCACCACCGCCATCAGCATCATCATCATCATCATCACCACCACCACCACCATCACCACCACCACCAACACCACCATCATCACCATCACCACCACCATCACCACCATCACCAACATCACCACCACCACCATCACCACCATCAACATCACCATCAGCATCACCATCATCACCCCCATCACCATCACCCCCATCACCACCACCGCCACCACCGCCACCACCACCACCACCACTGCCATCACCACCATCACCCCCATCACCACCACTGCCAACACCACCATCACCCCCATCACCACCAACACCATCATCACCCCCATCACCACCACCACCGCCACCACCACCATTACCACCATCACCCACATCACCACCATCACCCCCATCACCACAATCACCCCAATCACCCCAATCACCCCAATCACCACGATCACCACCACCACCGCCATCACCACCATCACCCCCATCACCCCCATCACCCCATCAACACCACCATCACCCCCATCACCCCCATCACCCCCATCAACACCCCCATCACCACCATCACCCCCATCATCACCATCGCCATCACCACCACCACCGCCATCAACACCCCCATCACCGCCATCAACACCCCCATCACCACCATCACCCCCATCATCACCATCGCCATCACCACCACCACCGCCATCACCACCACCACCGCCATCACCACCACCATCACCACCATCACCAAAATCACCACCACCACCACCATCACCCCCATCACCACCATCACCCCCATCACCCCCATCACCACCATCACCCCCATCAACACCCCCATCACCCCAATCACCACCATCACCACCATCACCACCACCACCGCCACCACCGCCATCACCATCACCACCACCATCACCTCCATCACCACCACTGCCAACACCACCATCACCCCAATCACCCCCACCACCATCACCACCCCCATCACCATCACCCCCATCACCATTACCCCCATCACCACCATCATCCACATCACCACCATCACCCACATCACCACCATCACCCCCATCACCATCACCCCCATCACCACCATCACCCCCATCACCATTACCCCCATCACCCCCATCACCACCACCGCCATCACCACCATCACCCCCATCACCATCACCCCCATCACCATCACCCCCATCACCATTACCCCCATCACCACCATCACCACCACTGCCATCACCACCATCACCAAAATCACCACCACCACCATCACCAACACCACCATCACCCCCATCAACACCCCCATCACCCCCATCACCATCATCACCATCATCACCACCATCACCCCCATCACCCCCATCACCACCATCAACACCCCCATCACCCCCATCACCCCCATCAACATCATCACCATCATCACCACCATCACCCCCATCACCACCCCCATCACCCCCATCACCCCCATCACCATCATCACCATCATCACCACCATCACCCCCATCACCACCATCAACACCCCAACACCCCCATCACCCCCATCACCATCATCACCATCATCACCACCATCACCCCCATCACCACCATCAACACCCCCAACACCCCCATCACCCCCATCACCATCATCACCATCATCACCACCATCACCCCCATCACCACCATCAACACCCCCATCACCCCCATCACCCCCATCACCATCATCACCACCATCACCCCCATCACCACCATCACCACCATCAACACCCCCAACACCCCCATCACCCCCATCACCATCATCACCATCATCACCACCATCACCCCCATCACCACCATCAACACCCCCATCACCCCCATCACCATCATCACCATCATCACCACCATCACCCCCATCACCACCATCAACACCCCCATCACCCCCATCACCCCCATCACCATCATCAACACCCCCATCACCCCCATCACCCCCATCACCTGCAAACGACCAGTCGGGTAAATCGGCCAGCGGTCCGTAGCCTCCGCCATCAGGGGAGAGGCCGTGCCTGCAGCACAGACAAAGGTCCCCCGTGTAGCCTTAACAGACTGCTGGGGCAAGTGCTGTTAGTAGCAGCAGCAGTGCCTATAGACACACAGACAAAGGTCCCCCGTGTAGCCTTAACAGACTGCTGGGGCAAGTGCTGTTAGTAGCAGCAGCAGTGTCTATAGACACACAGACAAAGGTCCCCCGTGTAGCCTTAACAGACTGCTGGGGCAAGTGCTGTTAGTAGCAGCAGCAGTGTCTATAGACACACAGACAAAGGTGCCCCGTGTAGCCTCTAGCAGGGCTGTAGGGGCAAGTGCTGTTAGTAGCAGCAGCAGTGCCTAT
>NW_027620901.1:0-27500 GCF_964198595.1 Lampetra fluviatilis
CACCTACACACACCTGCATATACACCTACACACACCTACACACACACACCTACACATACACACCTACACACACCTGCATATACACCTACACACACCTACACACACCTACACACATACACACACCTACACACACCCACGCACCTGCACACACCCACACACCTGCAGATACACCTACACACACCTACACACACCTACAGACATCTACACACACACACCTACACACACCTACACACACCTACAGATACACCTACACACACAAACACAAACCTACACACACCCATACACACACCTGCACACACCCACACACCTGCAGATACACCTACACACACCTACACACACCTACAGACATCTACACACACACACCTACACACACCTACACACACACACCTACACACACCTACACACACACACCTACACACACCTACACACACCTACACACACCTTCAGAAAACATCTACACACACATACACACACCTACACACACCTACACACACCTTCAGAAAACATCTACACACACATACACACACCTACACACACACACCTACAGACACCTACAGATACACCTACACACACCTACACACACCCACACACACCCACACACACACCTGCATATACACGTGCACACACACACACCTACACACACACACCTACACACACACACCTACACACATACACACCTACACACACACACCTACACACACACCTACACACACACACACCTACACACACACCTACACAAACACACCTACACACCTACACACACAACAACAACAACCGCCATTCGCCACTAAGTGGCGGTGACGTCACCACGACGCTTGTGCCAGGCCATGTGCACCTTGAGGCCACGTGAAGTGTCGAACGCCCGCTGGCAGGAGGTCACGGGGCAGACCCAGGTGCCACGGGTCGACTGACCGAGATGACCGAGATGACTGGCTGATGCACCACCTGTGCCCCCTACTGTGCCAACTTGCTGTGCTTTAGCCACCCGGCGCTCCGCTCGTTGTTGTGAGCGTCGCTCCTCCGCCCTCCGTTGTTGTTGGAGGGCGACTGCCTCCAACTGCCCAGTAGCGTCCTTCACGAGCCTCCTCCACTGAGGCCGATCTTGACACCGCTGGTACCAGTCATCGGCAAGTCCACTCAGCTCCACGTCCTCCTGTACCACATCACTCCATCTCTTCTCTAGCCCGTGCCGCGCCCGTTTAGCCCCCTCGATCCGGCCGAACAAAAGCTGTTTAGGCATGCGGTGGCTGGGCATGCGGGCTACATGACCCAGCCAACGCAGCCTTGCCTGCCGGAGGAGCTCACTGATGGGACTTTGCCCAGATCTTTCAAGGACTTGTGAGCTCCTCACACAATCCAGCCTGGTCAAACCCAGGATGGATCGTAGGCAGGCCAGCCTAAATGTTTCCAACCGGCGAAGATGCTCCACTAGGGGGGTCCACGTTTCGCAAGCGTAGAGAAGGGAGGGAATGACCGTGGCCGAGAAGACCTGAAGCTTCGTGCGGAGCGACAGACCAGGTAGCTTCCACACAGCGTTACGCAACCGATGAAAAGATATTGCCGCTCGACTGATTCGGAGTGAGACCTCTGCTGATAAACTGGAGCTGGTCATGAGCACACTGCCCAGGTATGGGAAACTCTCTACTCTCTCCACAACTGCCCCATCACCGATTGGGAGTTGTGGGGGCGGAGTGCCCGATGGTACAAAATACCCAGGCAGGTGCTTAGTTTTGGTGGGGCTGATGGTAAGGCCCCACCTCTTAGTGGCACACTCCAGCCTCAGCAGCAGCGTCTCCAACTCCTCTTCTGAATGAGCAGCTATTACCAAATCATCGGCATACATAACGTGGTTGACCAATAGGGAGCCATCCCTTGATCGCACCCGGGCGTCGATCAGCCTCCCATTATATCTGTACCAAATGGTAATTCCCCCGGTACAGCTATTGAAGGCTTCACGAACTACGCAGTCGAAATAGATGTTAAATAATGTGGGAGCCAGAGGACATCCCTGTCGCACCCCAAGGTGTACAGGGAAAGGCTCCGACTCCCGGCCACGTAGTTTTACCCGGGCCCGCTCACCATCATGAAGGTCCTTAATGATCGTGAGCAGAGGGTCAGGGACTCCGAAAGCACGAAGAACAACCCAGAGCCCAGTCCTACTGATGGTATCATAGGCCTTGACCAGGTCAATAAAGCAGAGATGTAGGTCTTTTTGGAATTCCCTACACCTCTGCTGTAGCAGACGGACAGAAAATATGGCATCTGTGCAGGACCGCCCTTTCCTGAAACCACATTGGGGCTCCGCAAGCCTCTCCTCAGCATGCCTAGCAAGGCGATGTTGAATAATCCTTGCCAGGACCTTACCCGGCACACTGAGGAGTGAGATGCCCCTGTAGTTGTTACAGTCTGTGCGGTCCCCCTTCTTAAAGAGGGGGACCACCAGGGCATCCTTCCAGTCCTGCGGAACCCGTCCAGTGGTCCAGACTGTTGTTATGATGTCATATAGGGCAGTCTGTGCACAAACGCCACCCTCCCTCAGCATTTCGCCTGGGAGATCATCTCTGCCCGGTGCCTTCCCTGGTCTCAGACTCCGGATCGCCCTCAGTACTTCCTCAACAGCCGGTACCTCAGCCAGCCACTCACAGGGGGTGACCTCTTCCAATATTTGAGGCACCGCAGCCTCAGCAGGGTTATCCCCACTTTGTGCCATGATGTTTTCCTGGCTGAGAGATTTTCCCTCCCCCAGGACCTCACAGAAATGCTCAGCAAATCTGCAAACCTGTTCCTGGGGGTCGGAGATTGGATCACCGTTTTTTCCTCTAATGATGGTAATAGGTGTGGCGCTGCAGGTTACTTTTTTGATGGAGTTAAATAGTGATTTGTGATCGCGGGCCACTGAGGCAGACTCCATCTCCTCAGCAACCCGCGACCACCACCCATCCTTACAGCGCCTTACGGCTCTCCGAACCTCCGAGCGAAGGCTGCGGTAAACCTCCTCATTCTCTGACGTGGGATGCTGTAGGCGATGAGAGTGGGCCTGTCGCTTTTTCTCAATTAACCTGAACACCTCCTCCGTCAGCCAGGGTTCCCGGGGAGGTCTGGACCGCGTACCCAAAGCAGCCATTGCAGCTGCATGAGTCACAGTCTTAAACCTCGCCCATTTACCCTCGACATCAGGTGGAGTGGGGGACGATGCCAACCCCAGCTGCAAGCGATGATGAAATTCTCGCTTGCAACTTTCATCAGCTAACTTAGACCAGGCCACTTTTGGTTGGAATGGGATCCTGGGTGTACACCCACCACCGGAGTGGAAGAATGGCAGGCGCATCTTACAGATGACTAGTCGATGGTCAGAGGGCAGATCAGCTCCACGGTAGGTCCTGGTGTCAAGGACATGGGCTCGCATCCGCTGGTCCGTCACTACGTAGTCCAGCAGATGTTCTTGCTTGGACCCGGCATGCATCCATGATGTTGTGTGGATGCGCCGATGCCGGAAGAGCGTGTTGGTAATTACAAGCCCATGGGCTGCACAGAAATCTAGCAGCCTCCTACCGTTGTTATTGAGCTGATCTGGCCCATGCCTTCCAATCACTCCAGACCAGGTGCCAGCATCATGACCAACTCGGGCATTGAAGTCACCCAACAAGATGACTCTGTCCCGAGTGGCCACTTTAGCCAGCACCTGTGACAGTAGGTCATAGAAAGCGTCTGACTCATCGGCTTTGCCTGCATCCCTCCACGGATGTTCGTCTTCGGTGGGGGCGTAAGTAACCACGACCACCACTCCTCGCCTCTGGTTGATGGGAAGGCGAGCCCAAAGTATCCTGGGGCTTACAGCTTCCCACACCTCACCGCCACGCTCCCACGCCCCCTTCATTCTTTTGTTCAGAAGAAGAGCCACACCCTGTTGTTTGGCAGTCTCCTGCCCCGAGTAGAGGACTGTCCACCCCTCATGGTGGCAGGAGCCAGAACCGGTCCACCGGACCTCCTGAATGCCACAGAGATCCAGGCGGTACCGGTCCAGCTCCCGACAGAGGAGTGGCAGCCTCTCCTCCGCAGTGAGCGTTCGAACATTCCACGTGGCCATCCGCAATGGTTTTTCGTTGTTACTGGAGGAGCCCCGAGGGTTAAAATTCAATCTCCTGGCTCCGCCAAATGGGGTTTGGCCAGGAGACGTCATAAAAGCCTGACCCCCCGGGGCCTCCGGCACAAGCTTATTAATTACAGGTTTATGTTTAAATCGTAGTTTAGTGGTGGTTAATTGAAGGTGGAGGGGTTACCAGCCCCTCGCACCCGTCCAGAGCCCCCGTTTAGCCACTGTGGTGGTCACAGACGCCATGAGGGGAGAGGCCAATGGGCATTGGCCCTCCCCCCACAGCACTGCCCACGACAGTGTTGCCCGTCCGGCACCGCGAGGAGGTAGGAGGTTGTTTTGCCGGACTACACACACACACACCTACACACACACACACACCTACACACACACACCTACACACACCTACACTCACACACTCACACACATACACCTACACACACACACCTACACATACACACACACCTACACACACACCTACACACACACACACCTGCATACACACAACAACACGCACACACCACACACTGTCTAAAGTACACGTCTAGTAGTGTGTAGTAGTGTAGTGTAGCGTGTAGTAGTGTATAGTGTAGTGTATAGTGTAGTAGTGTAGTGTAGCGTGTAGTAGTGTATAGTGTAGTAGTGTAGTGTAGCGTGTAGTAGTGTATAGTGTAGTGTATAGTGTAGTAGTGTAGTGTAGCGTGTAGTAGTGTATAGTGTAGTGTATAGTGTAGTGTATAGTGTAGTGTAGTAGTGTATAGTGTAGTGTATAGTGTATAGTAGTGTATAGTTTATAGTAGTGTATAGTGTATAGTAGTGTATAGTAGTGTAGTGTGTAGTGTATAGTGTAGTGTATAGTGTAGTGTCGTATAGTAGTGTATAGTGTAGTGTATAGTGTAGTGTAGTAGTGTATAGTATAGTGTAGTATTGTCTAGTGTAGTAGTGTATAGTGTAGCGTAGTAGTGTATAGTGTAGTGTAGTAGTGTATAGTGTGGTAGTGTAGTAGTGTAGTAGTGTATAGTGTAGTAGTGTATAGTGTAGTAGTGTATAGTGTAGTGTATAGTGTAGTGTAGTAGTGTAAAGTGTAGTGTGTAGTGTATAGTGTAGTGTATAGTGTAGTGTTGTATAGTAGTGTATAGTAGTGTAATGTATAGTGTAGTGTATAGTAGTGTAGCGTATAGTGTAGCGTAGTGTGTAGTGTAGTGATTGTATAGTAGTGTAGTATATAGTGGAGCGTAGTGTGTATAGTAGTGTAGCGTGTAGTGTAGTGTGTAGTGTAGTGATTGTATAGTAGTGTAGTGTATACAGGATGTTTTAAAAAGATGGACCCAATTTCAAAGCAGTCTATTTCACGATGGCAACGCGTTACACAGAAAGTTACACACTTTTCATGAGTTATCAAGTTTTACAAACACATTCCTGCGGAGGGAGCTGGTAGGAACGTTGGGTTGCTCGGTCAATGGCCTGCAGGGTCAACGGCGGCGTGGTGTATTCCGCAAATATGCCCGACTGTGAGGGAGGGCACAAGCCGGCGTGGGTGGGTGAAACGTTGAGTTTTATAAGGGCACCACGGGGTGAGCAGCCCCTCCCCACCCAGCCCCACCCCACCCTCCACTTCCCACCCAGCCTCTCCCCACCCAGCCCACCCCTCCCCACCCAGCCCCACCCCTCCCACCCCCCACCCACCCAGCCCCTCCCCACCCTCCCCACCCAGCCCCACCCCTCCCCACCCAGCCCCACCCACCCAGCCCCTCCACACCCACCCAGCCCCACCCCTCCCCACCCAGCCCCTCCCCACCCTCCCCTCCCCACCCAGCCCCTTCCCCACCCTCCTCACCCAGCCCCTCCCCACCCTCCCCACCCAGCCTATCCCCACCCTCCCCACCCAGCCCCTCCCCTCTCCACCCTCACCACCCAGCCCCTCTCCTCCACTCCCCACCCAGCCCCACCCCTCCCCACCCAGCCCCTCCCCTCCACTCCCCACCCAGCCCCACCCCTCCCCACCCAGCCCCTCCCCCACCCAGCCCCTCCCCACCCAGCCCCTCCCTCCCCACCCAGCCCCTCCCCACCCAACCCCTCCCTCCCCACCCTCCCCTCCCCACCCAGCCCCTCCCCACCCCTCCACTCCCCACCCAGCCCCACCCCTCCCATTTTTAGATGCACAACGGACGGACACAATAATCCACTGTGGGCTGGGTGTGTAACCAGGTGCTTCCTACCAGTGAATTCTCTAGTGTCCTTCCACCCGATGTACGGACAACATCGAGACGAAAGTTCAATTCGTATTGTTGGGTTTTTTCGGTAAAGTCACGATGTAGGTAAAATTGTTTTAATTAAAATTAATAAAAGTAAAATAAACTAAAAATCTATTTCAAAGCGGTTTATTTCACGATGGCAACACGCTACAATTACACACAACGTTACAAACGCTTTAATGAGTTATCAAGTTTTACTAAACATTCTATAAATGTGCATCGAGACGACAGTTGAATTCGTATTATTTAGTTTTTTCGGTAAAAAAAAAAATTAATAAAATAAAAATAAAATAAAAACCACGACGTTTCGGAGGCAACACAAGCCTCCGTTTTCAGGTGGAACCGTCACAGCACGAAAGCTTCAAATCTAGAGTTGAATTCGTGCCAATCGCATCTCAAAGTCTCTCCCTCTTCCACTGAGGTCACCGCTGCCGTGATTCTGTATTTGAGGTCATCCAAGCTATTTACACCATTGGTGCCTCATTTGCCAGTCAAAAATATGATAATTGGTTCTTTACCCTTTTATCTGGCAACAAAACTGACACACCTTTTGAGTTGTGCGCCTTTTGGCGTCATCTGGTCCAACCCATGTGAGACTAGGCTCTAAGGAAAGCTGTCTCGGGTGTGGACCAATCAACTTCAAGGACCATGTGAGACTAGGCTCTAAGGAAAGCTGTCTCGGGTGTGGACCAATCAACTTCAAGGACCATGTGAGACTAGGCTCTAAGGAAAGCTGTCTCGGGTGTGGACCAATCAACTTCAAGGACCATGTGAGACTAGGCTCTAAGGAAAGCTGTCTCGGGTGTGGACCAATCAACTTCAAGGACCATG
The DNA here is from genome assembly GCF_964198595.1 of Lampetra fluviatilis. NCBI lineage: Eukaryota > Metazoa > Chordata > Hyperoartia > Petromyzontiformes > Petromyzontidae > Lampetra > Lampetra fluviatilis. The sequence continues at coordinate 7,180 of NW_027620901.1, forward strand.
TGAGACTAGGCTCTAAGGAAAGCTGTCTCGGGTGTGGACCAATCAACTTCAAGGACCATGTGAGACTAGGCTCTAAGGAAAGCTGTCTCGGGTGTGGACCAATCAACTTCAAGGACCATGTGAGACTAGGCTCTAAGGAAAGCTGTCTCGGGTGTGGACCAATCAACTTCAAGGACCATGTGAGACTAGGCTCTAAGGAAAGCTGTCTCGGGTGTGGACCAATCAACTTCAAGGACCATGTGAGACTAGGCTCTAAGGAAAGCTGTCTCGGGTGTGGACCAATCAACTTCAAGGACCATGTGAGACTAGGCTCTAAGGAAATCTGTCTCGGGTGTGGACCAATCAACTTCAAGGACCATGTGAGACTAGGCTCTAAGGAAAGCTGTCTCGGGTGTGGACCAATCAACTTCAAGGACCATGTGAGACTAGGCTCTAAGGAAAGCTGTCTCGGGTGTGGACCAATCAACTTCAAGGACCATGTGAGACTAGGCTCTAAGGAAAGCTGTCTCGGGTGTGGACCAATCAACTTCAAGGACCATGTGAGACTAGGCTCTAAGGAAAGCTGTCTCGGGTGTGGACCAATCAACTTCAAGGACCATGTGAGACTAGGCTCTAAGGAAAGCTGTCTCGGGTGTGGACCAATCAACTTCAAGGACCATGTGAGACTAGGCTCTAAGGAAAGCTGTCTCGGGTGTGGACCAATCAACTTCAAGGACCATGTGAGACTAGGCTCTAAGGAAAGCTGTCTCGGGTGTGGACCAATCAACTTCAAGGACCATGTGAGACTAGGCTCTAAGGAAAGCTGTCTCGGGTGTGGACCAATCAACTTCAAGGACCATGTGAGACTAGGCTCTAAGGAAAGCTGTCTCGGGTGTGGACCAATCAACTTCAAGGACCATGTGAGACTAGGCTCTAAGGAAAGCTGTCTCGGGTGTGGACCAATCAACTTCAAGGACCATGTGAGACTAGGCTCTAAGGAAAGCTGTCTCGGGTGTGGACCAATCAACTTCAAGGACCATGTGAGACTAGGCTCTAAGGAAAGCTGTCTCGGGTGTGGACCAATCAACTTCAAGGACCATGTGAGACTAGGCTCTAAGGAAAGCTGTCTCGGGTGTGGACCAATCAACTTCAAGGACCATGTGAGACTAGGCTCTAAGGAAAGCTGTCTCGGGTGTGGACCAATCAACTTCAAGGACCATGTGAGACTAGGCTCTAAGGAAAGCTGTCTCGGGTGTGGACCAATCAACTTCAAGGACCATGTGAGACTAGGCTCTAAGGAAAGCTGTCTCGGGTGTGGACCAATCAACTTCAAGGACCATGTGAGACTAGGCTCTAAGGAAAGCTGTCTCGGGTGTGGACCAATCAACTTTTAGGACCATGTGAGACTAGGCTCTAAGAAAAGCTGTCTCGGGTGTGGACCAATCAACTACAAGGACCATGTGAGACTAGGCTCTAAGGAAAGCTGTCTCGGGTGTGGACCAATCAACTTCAAGGACCATGTGAGACTAGGCTCTAAGGAAAGCTGTCTCGGGTGTGGACCAATCAACTTCAAGGACCGTGTGAGACTAGGCTCTAAGGAAAGCTGTCTCGGGTGTGGGCCAATCAACTTCAAGGACCATGTGAGACTAGGCTCTAAGGAAAGCTGTCTCGGATGTGGACCAATCAACTTCAAGGACCATGTGAGACTAGGCTCTAAGGAAAGCTGTCTCGGGTGTGGACCAATCAACTTTTAGGACCATGTGAGACTAGGCTCTAAGAAAAGCTGTCTCGGGTGTGGACCAATCAACTACAAGGACCATGTGAGACTAGGCTCTAAGGAAAGCTGTCTCGGGTGTGGACCAATCAACTTCAAGGACCATGTGAGACTAAGCTCTAAGGAAAGCTGTCTCGGGTGTGGACCAATCAACTTCAAGGACCGTGTGAGACTAGGCTCTAAGGAAAGCTGTCTCGGGTGTGGGCCAATCAACTTCAAGGACCATGTGAGACTAGGCTCTAAGGAAAGCTGTCTCGGGTGTGGACCAATCAACTTCAAGGACCATGTGAGACTAGGCTCTAAGGAAAGCTGTCTCGGGTGTGGACCAATCAACTTCAAGGACCATGTGAGACTAGGCTCTAAGGAAAGCTGTCTCGGGTGTGGACCAATCAACTTCAAGGACCATGTGAGACTAGGCTCTAAGGAAAGCTGTCTCGGGTGTGGACCAATCAACTTTTAGGACCTAGTGAGACTAGGCTCTAAGAAAAGCTGTCTCGGGTGTGGACCAATCAACTACAAGGACCATGTGAGACTAGGCTCTAAGGAAAGCTGTTTCGGGTGTGGACCAATCAACTTCAAGGACAGTGCATACATTATCAGAGTTGTGTTTTTTGTTTGCATTACGGCTGCAGGTATTGTGGTCAATGCAAACATGACTCCTCGTAAAAAAGGCGTCACTTTTGTTGCCAGATTAAAGGGTAAACAACCAATTGTCATCCAAGTTAGTCGCTAATGGTGGCAACCACAAAACCACCACGTTCTTTGACGTATCCCCACGAGAAAAGCTCAAGGGTGCGGTGATGTCTGGGGCTGATCATGGGGGCCGAGAGTGTAGCGCCCCAAGTCTTGGCTTGTCCCGTGTGACCTACCCAACGTTGAGGCTGTGTGTTGTCGAGCGAATGACTGAGGCATGGGGCTGTTTATGTGCTTGGAGGGGAGGAATTGAGCGGTGATCGTTTGAAACTCACTCACTCACCCACTCACTCACCCACTCACTCACCCACTCACTCACTCATCCACTCACCCACTCACTCACTCACTCACCCACTCACTCACTCAGTCACTCACCCACTCACCAACTCACTTACCCACTCACTCACTCACCCACTCACTCACCCACTCACCCACTCACTCACTCACTCACCCACTCACTCACCCACTCACTCACCCACTCACTCACTCACCCACTCACTCACCCACTCACCCACTCACTCACCCACTCACTCACTCACTCACTCACCCACTCACTCACCCACTCATCCACTCACCCACTCACTCATCCACTCACTCACCCACTCACCCACTCATTCACTCACCCACTCACTCACCCACTCACCCACTCACTCACCCACTCACTCACCCACTCACTCACCCACTCATCCACTCACCCACCCACTCACTCACCCACTCACTCACTCACTCACTCACTCACCCACTCACCCACTCACTCACCCACTCACTCACTCACTCACCCACTCACCCACTCATTCACTCACCCACTCACTCACCCACTCACCCACCCACTCACCCACTCACTCACTCACCCACTCACTCACCCACTCACTCACCCACTCATCCACTCACCCACCCACTCACTCACCCACTCACTCACCCACTCACTCACTCACTCACTCACTCACCCACTCACCCACTCACTCACCCACTCACTCACCCACTCACTCACCCACTCACTCACCCACTCACTCACTCACTCACCCACTCACCCACTCACTCACCCACTCACTCACCCACTCACTCACTCAGTCACTCACCCACTCACTCACCCACTCACTCACCCACTCACTCACTCACTCACCCACTCACCCACTCACTCACCCACTCACTCACCCACTCACTCACCCACTCACTCACTCACTCACCCACTCACCCACTCACTCACCCACTCACTCACCCACCCACTCACTCACCCACTCACCCACTCACTCACTCAGTCACTCACCCACTCACTCACTCAGTCACTCACCCACTCACTCACCCACTCACCCACTCACTCACTCACTCACTCACCCACTCACTCACTCACTCAGTCACTCACCCACTCACTCACCCACTCACCCACTCACTCACCCACTCACTCACCCACTCATCCACTCACTCACCCACTCACTCACCCACTCACTCACCACTCACCCACTCACTCACCCACTCACTCACCCACTCACTCACCCACTCACTCACTCACCCACTCACTCACTCATCCACTCACTCACTCACCCACTCACTCACTCAGTCACTCACCCACTCACTCACCCACTCACCCACTCACTCACCCCCCCCAGTCACCCACCCACTCACTCACTCACCCACCCACCCACTCACCCACTCACTCACCACTCACCCACTCACTCACCCACTCACTCACCCACTCACTCACCCACTCACTCACTCACCCACTCACTCACTCAGTCACTCACCCACTCACTCACCCACTCACTCACCCACTCACCCACCCACTCACCCACTCACTCACCACTCACCCACTCACTCACCACCCACTCACTCACCCACTCACACACCACCACTCACCACTCACCCCACTCACCCACTCACTCACCCACCACTCACCCACACACCACCACACACACACCACTCACCACACCCCCACTCACCCACCCACTCACCACCCCCACTCACCCACTCACACCACTCACCCACTCACCCACCCACTCACTCACCCACTCACCCACTCACTCACACCACTCACCCCACTCACCCACTCACTCACTCACCCACTCACTCACCCACTCACTCACTCACCCACTCACCCACTCACTCACTCACCACTCACTCACCCACACATCCACTCACCCACTCACTCACCCACTCACTCACCCACTCACACCACTCACTCACCCACTCACCACTCACCCACTCACTCACCCACTCACTCATCCACTCACTCACTCACTCAGTCACTCACCCACTCACTCACCCACTCACCCACTCACTCACTCACCCACTCACTCACCCACTCACCCACCCACTCACTCACCCACTCACCCACTCACTCACCCACTCACCCACTCACTCACCCACTCACTCACCCACCCACTCACTCACCCACTCACCCACTCACTCACCCACTCATCCACTCACCCACTCACTCACCCACTCACTCACCCACTCACTCATCCACTCACTCACCCACTCATCCACTCACCCACTCACTCACCCACTCACTCATCCACTCACTCACTCAGTCACTCACCCACTCACTCACCCACTCACCCACTCACTCACCCACTCACTCACTCACTCAGTCACTCACCCACTCACTCACCCACTCACCCACTCACTCACTCACCCACTCACTCACCCACTCACTCATCCACTCACTCACTCACTCAGTCACTCACCCACTCACTCACCCACTCACCCACTCACTCACTCACCCACTCACTCACCCACTCACCCACTCACTCACTCACCCACTCCCTCACCCCACTCACTCACCCACTCACTCACTCAGTCACTCACCCACTCACTCACCCATTCACTCACCCACTCACTCACCCACTCACTCACTCAGTCACTCACCCACTCACTCACCCACTCACTCACCCCCCCACTCACCCACCCACTCACTCACCCACTCACCCACTCACTCACCCACTCACTCACCCACTCACTCACCCCACTCATCCACTCACCCACTCACTCACCCACTCACTCATCCACTCACTCACTCAGTCACTCACCCACTCACTCACCCACTCACCCACTCACTCACCCCACCACTCACCCACCCACTCACTCACCCACTCACCCACTCACTCATCCACTCACTCACCCACCCACTCACTCACCCACTCACTCACCCACTCACTCACCCACTCACTCACCCACTCACCCACTCACTCACTCACTCACCCACTCACTCACCCACTCACTCACTCACCCACTCACCCACTCACTCACCCACTCACTCACTCAGTCACTCACCCACTCACTCACCCACTCACCCACTCACTCACCCCCCCACTCACCCACCCACTCACTCACCCACTCACCCACTCACTCACCCACTCACTCACCCACTCACTCACCCACTCATCCACTCACCCACTCACTCACCCACTCACTCATCCACTCACTCACTCACTCAGTCACTCACCCACTCACTCACCCACTCACCCACTCACCCACTCACCCACTCACTCACTCACCCACTCACTCACCCACTCACTCACCCACTCACTCACTCAGTCACTCACCCACTCACTCACCCACTCACCCACTCACTCACCCTCCCACTCACCCACCCACTCACTCACCCACTCACCCACTCACTCACCCACTCACTCACCCACTCATCCACTCAGTCACTCACCCACTCACTCACCCACTCACCCACTCACTCACCCCCCCACTCACCCACCCACTCACTCACCCACTCACCCACTCACTCACCCACTCACTCACCCACTCATCCACTCACCCACTCACTCACCCACTCACTCATCCGCTCACTCACTCACTCACTCACTCACTCACTCACTCACTCACCCACTCACCCACTCACTCACCCACTCACTCATCCGCTCACTCACCCACTCACTCACCCACTCACTCACCCACCCACTCACCCACTCACTCACTCACCCACCCACTCACTCACTCACCCACTCACTCACCCACCCACTCATCCGCTCACTCACCCACTCACTCACCCACTCACTCACCCACTCACTCACCCACCCACTCACCCACTCACTCACTCACTCACCCACCCACTCACTCACTCACCCACTCACTCACCCACTCACTCATCCGCTCACTCACCCACTCACTCACCCACTCACTCACCCACTCACTCACCCACTCACTCACCCACTCACTCACCCACCCACTCATCCACTCACCCACTCACCCACTCACTCACTCATCCACTCACCCACTCAGTCACCCACTCACTCATCCGCTCACTCACCCACTCACTCACCCACTCACTCACCCACTCACTCACCCACCCACTCACCCACTCACTCACTCACCCACTCACCCACTCACTCACCCCCCCACTCACCCACCCACTCACTCACCCACTCACCCACTCACTCACCCACTCACTCACCCACCCACTCACTCACCCACTCACTCACCCACTCACTCACCCACTCACTCACCCACTCACTCACCCACCCACCCACCCACTCACTCACTCACCCACTCACCCACTCACTCACTCACCCACTCACCCACCCACTCACTCATCCACTCACCCACTCACTCACCCACTCACTCATCCGCTCACTCACTCACTCACCCACTCACTCACCCACCCACTCACTCACCCACTCACTCACCCACCCACTCACTCACCCACTCACTCACCCACTCACTCACCCACTCACTCACTCACCCACCCACCCACTCACTCACCCACTCACTCACCCACTCACCCACTCACTCATCCACTCACCCACTCACCCACCCACTCACTCATCCACTCACCCACTCACTCACCCACTCACTCATCCGCTCACTCACTCACTCACTCACTCACCCACTCACCCACTCACTCATCCACTCACCCACTCACCCACCCTCTCACTCATCCACTCACCCACTCACTCACCCACTCACTCATCCGCTCACTCACTCACTCACTCACTCACCCACCCACCCTCTCACTCATCCACTCACCCACTCACTCACCCGCTCACTCACCCACTCACTCACCCACTCACTCACCCACTCACTCACCCACCCACTCACCCACTCACTCACCCACTCACCCACTCGCTCACTCACCCACTCACCCACCCACCCACTCACTCATCCACTCACCCACTCACTCACCCACTCACCCACCCACTCACTCATCCACTCACCCACTCACTCACTCACTCACTCACCCACTCACCCACCCACTCACTCATCCACTCACCCACTCACTCACCCACTCACTCATCCGCTCACTCACTCACCCAGTCATTATCTATGCCCCGCCCTTTCAAGTGGTAAGAGTTTCATTCATGGGCGGTTCGTCGTTGCAGAGATTTAGCGATTTCAAATTGGGTCCATAATTTTCAAAACACCCTGTTTAGTGTAGAAGTGTATAGTAGTGTATGTGTAGTAGTGTATAGTGTAGTGTAGTAGTGTATAGTGTAGTAGTGTATAGTGTAGTGTAGTAGTGTATAGTGTAGTAGTGTATAGTGTAGTAGTGTATAGTGTAGTAGTGTATAGTGTAGTGTAGTAGTGTATAGTGTATAGTGTAGTAGTGTATAGTGTAGTAGTGTATAGTGCAGTGTATAGTGTAGTAGTGTATAGTGTAGTAGTGTATAGTGTAGTAGTGTATAGTGTAGTAGTGTATAGTGTAGTAGTGTATAGTGTAGTAGTAGTGTATAGTGTAGTAGTGTATAGTGTAGTGTATAGTGTAGTAGTGTATAGTGTAGTAGTGTATAGTGTAGTAGTGTATAGTGTAGTAGTGTATAGTGTAGTGTATAGTGTATAGTGCAGTGTATAGTGTATAGTGTAGTGTATAGTGTAGTAGTGTATAGTGTAGTGTATAGTGTATAGTGTAGTAGTGTATAGTGTAGTAGTGTATAGTGTAGTGTATAGTGTAGTAGTGTATAGTGTAGTGTATAGTGTATAGTGTAGTGTAGTAGTGTATAGTGTAGTAGTGTATAGTGTAGTAGTGTATAGTGTAGTAGTGTATAGTGTAGTGTAGTAGTGTATAGTGTAGTAGTGTATAGTGTAGTAGTGTATAGTGTAGTGTAGTAGTGTATAGTGTAGTAGTGTATAGTGTAGTAGTGTATAGTGTAGTAGTGTATAGTGCAGTGTATAGTGTAGTAGTGTATAGTGTAGTAGTGTATAGTGTAGTAGTGTATAGTGTAGTAGTGTATAGTGTAGTAGTGTATAGTGTAGTAGTAGTGTATAGTGTAGTAGTGTATAGTGTAGTGTATAGTGTAGTAGTGTATAGTGTAGTAGTGTATAGTGTAGTAGTGTATAGTGTAGTAGTGTATAGTGTAGTGTATAGTGTATAGTGCAGTGTATAGTGTATAGTGTAGTGTATAGTGTAGTAGTGTATAGTGTAGTGTATAGTGTATAGTGTAGTGTATAGTGTAGTAGTGTATAGTGTAGTAGTGTATAGTGTAGTGTATAGTGTAGTAGTGTATAGTGTAGTGTATAGTGTATAGTGTAGTGTAGTAGTGTATAGTGTAGTAGTGTATAGTATAGTGTATAGTGTAAAGTGTAGTGTAGTAGTGTAGTAGTGTATAGTGCAGTGTATAGTGTATAGTGTAGTGTATAGTGTAGTAGTGTATAGTGTAGTGTATAGTGTATAGTGTAGTGTATAGTGTAGTAGTGTATAGTGTAGTAGTGTATAGTGTAGTGTATAGTGTAGTAGTGTATAGTGTAGTGTATAGTGTATAGTGTAGTGTAGTAGTGTATAGTGTAGTAGTGTATAGTGTAGTGTATAGTGTAAAGTGTAGTGTAGTAGTGTAGTAGTGTATAGTGTAGTGTATAGTGTAGTGTAGTGTATAGTGTATAGTGTAGTGTAGTAGTGTATAGTGTAGTGTAGTAGTGTACAGTGTAGTGTATAGTGTAGTAGTGTATAGTGTAGTAGTGTATAGTGTAGTGTAGTAGTGTATAGTGTAGTGTAGTAGTGTATAGTGTAGTGTAGTGTAGTAGTGTATAGTGTAGTAGTGTAGTGTAGTAGTGTATAGTGTAGTGTATAGTGTAGTAGTGTATAGTGTAGTAGTGTATAGTGCAGTGTATAGTGTAGTAGTGTATAGTGTAGTAGTGTATAGTGTATATGTATAGTGTAGTGTAGTAGTGTATAGTGTAGTAGTGTATAGTGTAGTGTATAGTGTAGTGTAGTATAGTGTAGTGTATAGTGTAGTAGTGTATAGTGTAGTGTATAGTGTAAAGTGTAGTGTAGTAGTGTATAGTGTAGTAGTGTATAGTGTAGTGTATAGTGTATAGTGTAGTGTAGTAGTGTATAGTGTAGTGTATAGTGTAGTGTATAGTGTAGTGTAGTAGTGTATAGTGTAGTGTATAGTGTAGTAGTGTAGTAGTGTATAGTGTAGTAGTGTATAGTGTAGTGTATAGTGTAGTAGTGTATAGTGTAGTAGTGTATAGTGTAGTAGTGTATAGTGTAGTGTATAGTGTAGTAGTGTATAGTGTAGTAGTGTATAGTGTAGTAGTGTATAGTGTAGTAGTGTATAGTGTAGTGTATAGTGTAGTAGTGTATAGTGTAGTGTATAGTGTAGTGTATAGTGTAGTAGTGTATAGTGTAGTAGTGTATAGTGTAGTAGTGTATAGTGTAGTGTATAGTGTAGTAGTGTATAGTGTAGTAGTGTATAGTGTAGTAGTGTATAGTGTAGTAGTGTATAGTGTAGTGCATAGTGTAGTAGTGTATAGTGTAGTAGTGCATAGTGTAGTGTATAGTGTAGTAGTGTATAGTGTAGTAGTGTATAGTGTAGTAGTGTATAGTGTAGTGTATAGTGTAGTAGTGTATAGTGTAGTAGTGTATAGTGTAGTAGTGTATAGTGTAGTAGTGTATAGTGTAGTAGTGTATAGTGTAGTGTATAGTGTAGTAGTAGTGTATAGTGTAGTAGTGTATAGTGTAGTAGTGTATAGTGTAGTGCATAGTGTAGTTTATAGTGTAGTAGTGTATAGTGTAGTAGTGTATAGTGTAGTAGTGTATAGTGTAGTAGTGTATAGTGTAGTAGTGTATAGTGTAGTGTATAGTGTAGTGTAGTAGTGTATAGTGTAGTAGTGTATAGTGTAGTGTAGTAGTGTATAGTGTAGTAGTTTGTAGTGTAGTAGTTTGTAGTGTAGTAGTTTGTAGTGTAGTAGTGTATAGTGTAGTGTATAGTGTAGTAGTTTGTAGTGTAGTAGTGTATAGTGTAGTAGTGTATAGTGTAGTGTATAGTGTAGTAGTTTGTAGTGTAGTAGTGTATAGTGTAGTGTAGTAGTGTATAGTGTAGTAGTGTAGTAGTGTATAGTGTAGTAGTGTATAGTGTAGTAGTGTATAGTGTAGTAGTGTATAGTGTAGTGTATAGTGTAGTGTATAGTGTAGTGTATAGTGTAGTAGTGTATAGTGTAGTAGTGTGTAGTGTAGTAGTGTATAGTGTAGTAGTTTATAGTGTAGTGTACTAGTGTATAGTGTATAGTGTAGTAGTGTAGTGTATAGTGTAGTGTATAGTTTAGTAGTGAATAGTGTAGTAGTGTATAGTGTAGTGTATAGTGTAGTGTATAGTGTATAGTGTAGTAGTGTATAGTGTAGTAGTGTATAGTGTAGTAGTGTATAGTGTAGTAGTGTATAGTGTAGTAGTGTAGTGTATAGTGTAGTAGTAGTGTATAGTGTAGTAGTGTATAGTGTAGTAGTGTATAGTGTAGTAGTGTATAGTGTAGTAGTGTATAGTGTAGTAGTGTATAGTGTAGTAGTGTAGTGTATAGTGTAGTAGTAGTGTATAGTGTAGTAGTGTATAGTGTAGTAGTGTATAGTGTAGTAGTGTATAGTGTGTAGTGTATAGTGTAGTAGTGTATAGTGTAGTAGTGTATAGTGTAGTGTAGTAGTGTATAGTGTAGTAGTGTATAGTGTGTAGTGTATAGTGTAGTAGTGTATAGTGTAGTAGTGTATAGTGTGTAGTGTAGTAGTGTATAGTGTAGTAGTGTATAGTGTAGTAGTGTATAGTGTAGTGTATAGTGTAGTAGTGTATAGTGTAGTAGTGTATAGTGTAGTAGTGTATAGTGTAGTAGTGTACAGTGTAGTAGTGTATAGTATAGTGTATAGTGTAGTAGTGTATAGTATAGTGTATAGTGTAGTAGTGTATAGTGTAATAGTGTATAGTGTAGTGTATAGTGTAGTGTATAGTGTATAGTGTAGTAGTGTATAGTGTAGTAGTGTATAGTGTAGTAGTGTATAGTGTAGTGTATAGTGTAGTAGTGTATAGTGTAGTAGTGTATAGTGTAGTAGTGTATAGTGTAGTAGTGTATAGTGTAGTGTATAGTGTAGTAGTGTATAGTGTAGTAGTGCATAGTGTAGTGTATAGTGTAGTAGTGTATAGTGTAGTAGTGTATAGTGTAGTAGTGTATAGTGTAGTGTATAGTGTAGTAGTGTATAGTGTAGTAGTGTATAGTGTAGTAGTGTATAGTGTAGTGTATAGTGTAGTAGTAGTGTATAGTGTAGTAGTGTATAGTGTAGTAGTGTATAGTGTAGTGCATAGTGTAGTTTATAGTGTAGTAGTGTATAGTGTAGTAGTGTATAGTGTAGTAGTGTATAGTGTAGTAGTGTATAGTGTAGTAGTGTATAGTGTAGTAGTGTATAGTGTAGTGTATAGTGTAGTGTAGTAGTGTATAGTGTAGTAGTGTATAGTGTAGTGTAGTAGTGTATAGTGTAGTAGTTTGTAGTGTAGTAGTTTGTAGTGTAGTAGTGTATAGTGTAGTGTATAGTGTAGTAGTTTGTAGTGTAGTAGTGTATAGTGTAGTAGTGTATAGTGTAGTGTATAGTGTAGTAGTTTGTAGTGTAGTAGTGTATAGTGTAGTGTAGTAGTGTATAGTGTAGTAGTGTAGTAGTGTATAGTGTAGTAGTGTATAGTGTAGTAGTGTATAGTGTAGTAGTGTATAGTGTAGTGTATAGTGTAGTGTATAGTGTAGTGTATAGTGTAGTAGTGTATAGTGTAGTAGTGTGTAGTGTAGTAGTGTATAGTGTAGTAGTTTATAGTGTAGTGTACTAGTGTATAGTGTATAGTGTAGTAGTGTAGTGTATAGTGTAGTGTATAGTTTAGTAGTGAATAGTGTAGTAGTGTATAGTGTAGTGTATAGTGTAGTAGTGTATAGTGTAGTAGTGTATAGTGTAGTGTATAGTGTAGTAGTGTATAGTGTAGTAGTGTATAGTGTAGTAGTGTATAGTGTAGTAGTGTATAGTGTAGTAGTGTATAGTGTAGTAGTGTATAGTGTAGTGTAGTAGTGTATAGTGTAGTAGTGTATAGTGTAGTAGTGTATAGTGTAGTAGTGTATAGTGTAGTAGTTTGTAGTGTAGTGTAGTAGTGTATAGTGTAGTGTATAGTGTAGTAGTGTATAGTGTAGTGGTGTATAGTGTAGTGTAGTAGTGTAGTGTATAGTGTAGTAGTGTATAGTGTAGTAGTGTATAGTGTAGTAGTGTATAGTGTAGTAGTGTATAGTGTAGTGTATAGTGTAGTAGTGTATAGTGTAGTAGTGTATAGTGTAGTAGTGTATAGTGTAGTAGTGTATAGTGTAGTAGTGTATAGTGTAGTGTAGTAGTGTAAAGTGTAGTGTATAGTGTAGTAGTGTATAGTGTAGTAGTGTCTAGTGTAGTGTAGTAGTGTATAGTGTAGTAGTGTATAGTGTAGTGTATAGTGTGGTAGTGTATAGTGTAGTAGTTTATAGTGTAGTGTATAGTGTGGTAGTGTATAGTGTAGTAGTGTATAGTGTAGTGTATAGTGTAGTGTATAGTGTAGTAGTGTATAGTGTAGTAGTTTATAGTGTAGTGTATAGTGTGGTAGTGTATAGTGTAGTAGTGTATAGTGTAGTGTATAGTGTAGTAGTGTATAGTGTAGTAGTTTATAGTGTAGTGTACTAGTGTATAGTGTAGTAGTGTATAGTGTAGTAGTGTATAGTGTAGTGTACTAGTGTATAGTGTAGTAGTGTATAGTGTAGTAGTGTATAGTGTAGTAGTGTATAGTGTAGTGTATAGTAGTGTATAGTGTAGTAGTGTATAGTGTAGTGTATAGTAGTGTATAGTGTAGTAGTGTAGTGTATAGTGTATAGTAGTAGTGTATAGTGTAGTAGTGAATAGTGTAGTAGTGTATAGTGTAGTAGTGTATAGTGTAGTAGTGTATAGTGTAGTGTATAGTGTGGTAGTGTATAGTGTAGTAGTGTATAGTGTAGTGTATAGTGTAGTAGTGTATAGTGTAGTAGTGTATAGTGTAGTGTATAGTGTAGTAGTGTATAGTGTAGTGTATAGTGTGGTAGTGTATAGTGTAGTAGTTTATAGTGTAGTGTATAGTGTGGTAGTGTATAGTGTAGTAGTGTATAGTGTAGTGTATAGTTTAGTAGTGTATAGTGTAGTAGTGTATAGTGTAGTAGTGTATAGTGTAGTTGTGTATAGTGTAGTGTATAGTGTAGTCTATAGTGTAGTGTATAATGTAGTTAACAGCTCTGTCAACACAACAACACAACACAACAACACAACACAACAACACAACACAACAACACAACAACAACAACACAACAACAACATGACGAACTTTATAGCTTCATCGTAATTTTATTCCAGGTTCCATCTCAAATCGATCCTATTAATAGTGAGGTGGTAGTGGTAGTGGGGGTTGGTGGGTCACTGGGTGATGGGGGTGATGGGGGTTGGTGGGTCACTGGGTGATGGGGGTGATGGGGGTTGGTGGGTCACTGAGTGATGGGGGTAGTGGGGGTTGGTGGGTCACTGGGTGATGGGGGTGGTGGGGGTTGGTGGGTCACTGGGTGATGGGGGTGGTGGGGGTTGGTGGGTCACTGGGTGATGGGGGTGGTGGGGGTTGGTGGGTCACTGGGTGATGGGGGTGGTGGGGGTTGGTGGGTCACTGGGTGATGGGGGTGGTGGGGGTTGGTGGGTCACTGGGTGATGGGGGTGATGGGGGTTGGTGGGTCACTGGGTGATGGGGGTAGTGGGGGTTGGTGGGTCACTGGGTGATGGGGGTAGTGGGGGTTGGTGGGTCACTGGGTGATGGGGGTGGTGGGGGTTGGTGGGTCACTGGGTGATGGGGGTGGTGGGGGTTGGTGGGTCACTGAGTGATGGGGGTGGTGGGGGTTGGTGGGTCACTGAGTGATGGGGGTGGTGGGTCACTGGGTGATGGGGGTGGTGGGGGTTGGTGGGTCACTGAGTGATGGGGGTGGTGGGTCACTGGGTGATGGGGGTGGTGGGGGTTGGTGGGTCACTGAGTGATGGGGGTGGTGGGTCACTGAGTGATGGGGGTGGTGGGGGTTGGTGGGTCACTGAGTGATGGGGTGGTGGGTCACTGGGTGATGGGGGTGGTGGGTCACTGAGTGATGGGGGTGGTGGGTCACTGAGTGATGGGGGTGGTGGGGGGTGGTGGGTCACTGGGTGATGGGGGTGGTGGGGGTTGGTGGGTCACTGAGTGATGGGGGTGGTGGGTCACTGGGTGATGGGGGTGATGGGGGGTGGTGGGTCACTGGGTGATGGGGGTGGTGGGTCACTGGGTGATGGGGGTGGTGGGGGGTGGTGGGTCACTGGGTGATGGGGTTGGTGGGTCACTGAGTGATGGGGGTGGTGGGTCACTGGGTGATGGGGGTGGTGGGGGGTGGTGGGTCACTGGGTGATGGGGGTGGTGGGGGTTGGTGGGTCACTGAGTGATGGGGGTGGTGGGTCACTGGGTGATGGGGGTGATGGGGGGTGGTGGGTCACTGGGTGATGGGGGTGGTGGGGGTTGGTGGGTCACTGGGTGATGGGGGTGGTGGGGGTTGGTGGGTCACTGGGTGATGGGGGTGGTGGGGGTTGGTGGGTCACTGGGTGATGGGGGTAGTGGGGGTTGGTGGGTCACTGGGTGATGGGGGTGGTGGGGGTTGGTGGGTCACTGGGTGATGGGGGTGGTGGGGGTTGGTGGGTCACTGAGTGATGGGGGTGGTGGGGGTTGGTGGGTCACTGAGTGATGGGGGTGGTGGGGGTTGGTGGGTCACTGAGTGATGGGGGTGGTGGGTCACTGGGTGATGGGGGTGGTGGGTCACTGGGTGATGGGGGTGGTGGGGGTTGGTGGGTCACTGAGTGATGGGGGTGGTGGGTCACTGGGTGATGGGGGTGGTGGGGGTTGGTGGGTCACTGAGTGATGGGGGTGGTGGGTCACTGGGTGATGGGGGTGGTGGGTCACTGGGTGATGGGGGTGGTGGGTCACTGGGTGATGGGGGTGGTGGGGGTTGGTGGGTCACTGAGTGATGGGGGTGGTGGGTCACTGAGTGATGGGGGTGGTGGGGGTTGGTGGGTCACTGAGTGATGGGGGTGGTGGGTCACTGGGTGATGGGGGTGGTGGGGGGTGGTGGGTCACTGGGTGATGGGGGTGGTGGGGGTTGGTGGGTCACTGAGTGATGGGGGTGGTGGGTCACTGAGTGATGGGGGTGGTGGGGGTTGGTGGGTCACCGAGTGATGGGGGTGGTGGGTCACTGGGTGATGGGGGTGGTGGGGGGTGGTGGGTCACTGGGTGATGGGGGTGGTGGGTCACTGAGTGATGGGGGTGGTGGGGGGTGGTGGGTCACTGGGTGATGGGGGTGGTGGGGGGTGGTGGGTCACTGGGTGATGGGGGTGGTGGGGGTTGGTGGGTCACTGAGTGATGGGGGTGGTGGGTCACTGGGTGATGGGGGTGATGGGGGGTGGTGGGTCACTGGGTGATGGGGGTGGTGGGGGTTGGTGGGTCACTGAGTGATGGGGGTGGTGGGTCACTGGGTGATGGGGGGTGGTGGGGGTTGGTGGGTCACTGAGTGATGTGGAGCTACTGTTCCACGCAGGAGCACGCCGCTGGCTCCAGCACCGTGGCTGTGCGCTGGGGGTTGGTGGGACACGCGATGATCCGTGGAGCGAGGGGGCCGGACTCGGAGCAGCTGACGCCAACGCGGCGGAACGAGTCCCCAGTCCACTCACTGGAGCTGGCGCAGAAGCCCTGGCACACTCGCACAGGCACCTACACACACACACAGACACACACACACACAGACACACACACACACAGAGACACACAGACACACACACACACACAGACACAGACACACAGACACACACACACAGAGACACACACACACAGACACACACACACACACAGACACACACACACAGACACACACACACACACAGACACACACAGACACAGACACACACGAGGTGGTTAACCACATCTCCTGGTGGTGGTGGTGGTTGTAGTGGTTGTGATGGTGCTGGTTGTTGTTGTGTATGTAGTTGTGGTGGTGGTGGTTGTTGTGGTGGTGATGGTTGTGGTGGTTGTGGTTGTAGTGGTTGTGATGGTGCTGGTTGTTGTTGTGGTGGTTGTTGCGAGTGGCTACCGAGGGGATGAGGCAGCCATCCGCGTCCAGATCCATGTGGACGACACTCAGCTGACAGCCCGCTGATGACACTGGAACAACATCATCATCATCAGTAGCAGCATCATCATCATCATCAGTAGCATCATCATCATCATCAGTAGCAGCATCATCATCATCATCAGTAGCATCATCATCATCATCAGTAGCATCATCATCATCAGTAGCAGCAGCATCATCATCATCAGTAGCATCATCATCATCAGTAGCATCATCATTAGCATCATCATCATCATCATCAACATCATCATCAGCATCATCATCAACATCATCATCAGCATCATCATCAACATCATCACCATCAACATCATCATCAACATCATCATCAGCATCATCATCAACATCATCACCATCAGCATCATCATCAACATCAACAGCATCATCATCAGTAACAGTTCTAACATGGTACACAGGAGGTCGTGGTAGATGTTGACCACCTCGCCTGGTCTACAGGAGGTCGTGGTAGATGTTGACCACCTCGCCTGGTGTACAGGAGGTCGTGGTAGATGTTGACCACCTCGCCTGGTCTACAGGAGGTCGTGGTAGATGTTGACCACCTCGCCTGGTCTCCAGGAGGTCGTGGTAGATGTTGACCACCTCGCCTGGTCTACAGGAGGTCGTGGTAGATGTTGACCACCTCGCCTGGTCTACAGGAGGTCGTGGTAGATGTTGACCACCTCGCCTGGTCTACAGGAGGTCGTGGTAGATGTTGACCACCTCGCCTGGTCTACAGGAGGTCGTGGTAGATGTTGACCACCTCGCCTGGTCTACAGGAGGTCGTGGTAGACGTTGACCACCTCGCCTGGTCTACAGGAGGTCGTGGTAGACGTTGACTACCTCACCTGGTCTACAGGAGGTCGTGGTAGATGTTGACTACCTAGCCTGGTCTACAGGAGGTCGTGGTAGATGTTGACCACCTAGCCTGGTCTACAGGAGGTCGTGGTAGATGTTGACTACCTCACCTGGTCTACAGGAGGTCGTGGTAGATGTTGGCCACCTCGCCTGGTCTACAGAAGGTCGTGGTAGATGCTGACCACCTAGCCTGGTCTACAGGAGGTCGTGGTAGATGCTGACCACCTCGCCTGGTCTACAGGAGGTCGTGACAGATGTTGACCACCTCGCCTGGTCTACAGGAGGTCGTGGTAGATGCTGACCACCTCGCCTGGTCTACAGGAGGTCGTGGTAGATGTTGACCACCTCGCCTGGTCTACAGGAGGTCGTGACAGATGTTGACCACCTCGCCTGGTCTACAGGAGGTCGTGGTAGATGCTGACCACCTCGCCTGGTCTACAGGAGGTCGTGGTAGATGTTGACCACCTCGCCTGGTCTACAGGAGGTCGTGACAGATGTTGACCACCTCGCCTGGTCTACAGGAGGTCGTGGTAGATGTTGACCACCACGCCTGGTCTACAGGAGGTCGTGGTAGATGTTGACCACCTCGCCTGGTCTACAGGAGGTCGTGGTAGATGCTGACCACCTCGCCTGGTCTACAGGAGGTCGTGGTAGATGCTGACCACCTCGCCTGGTCTACAGGAGGTCGTGGTAGATGTTGACCACCTCGCCTGGTCTACAGGAGGTCGTGACAGATGTTGACCACCTCGCCTGGTCTACAGGAGGTCGTGGTAGATGTTGACCACCACGCCTGGTCTACAGGAGGTCGTGGTAGATGTTGACCACCTCGCCTGGTCTACAGGAGGTCGTGGTAGATGTTGACCACCTCGCCTGGTCTATAGGAGGTCTTGGTAGATGTTGACCACCTCGCCTGGTCTACAGGAGGTCTTGGTAGATGTTGACCACCTCGCTTGGTCTACAGGAGGTCGTGGTAGACGTTGACCACCTCGCCTGGTCTACAGGAGGTCGTGGTAGATGTTGACCACCTCGCCCGGTCTACAGAAAGTCGTGGTAGATGTTGACCACCTCGCCTGGTCTACAGGAGGTCGCTAGGCGTGTAAATGTTTGTCCACGTTGAGACGTCAACTTACGGTCACAACTCTGGCAGCATCCATCCTCATCGTTGACCACAGATCCTCCAGCCTGAGGCGGAGAAAGAGTTAGTAAGAGAGAGTTAGTAGTAGTGTGTGTGTCTGTGTGTGTGTGTGTGTGTCTGTGTGTGTCTGTGTGTGTGTATGTCTGTGTGTGCATCAGGTCTTCTCGGCCACAGTCATTCCCTCCCTTCTCTACGCTTGCGAAACGTGGACCCCCCTAATGGAGCATCTTCGCCGGTTAGAAACATTTAGGCTGGCCTGCCTACGATCCATCCTGGGTTTAACCTGCAGGCTGGATTGTGTGAGGAGCTCACAAATCCTTGAAAGATCTGGGCAAAGTCCCATCGGTGAGCTCCTCTGGCAGGCAAGGCTGCGTTGGCTGGGTCATGTAGCCCGCATGCCCAGCCACCGCATGCCTAAACAGCTTTTGTTCGGCCGGATTGAGGGGGCTAAACGGGCGCGGCACGGGCTAGAGAAGAGATGGAGTGATGTGGTACAGGAGGACGTGGAGCTGAGTGCCGATGACTGGTACCAGCGGTGTCAAGATCGGCCTCAGTGGAGGAGGCTCGTGAAGGACGCTACTGGGCAGTTGGAGGCAGTCACCCTCCAACAACAACGGAGGGCGGAGGAGCGACGCTCACAACAACGAGCGGAGCTCCGGGTGGCTAAAGCACAGCAAGTTGGCACAGTAGGGGGCACAGGTGGTGCATCAGCCAGTCATCTCGGTCATCTCGGTCAGTCGACCCGTGGCACCTGCTGGGTCTGCCCCGTGACCTCCTGCCAGCGGGCGTTCGACACTTCACGTGGCCTCAAGGTGCACTTGGCCTGGCACAAGCGTCGTGGTGACGTCACCGCCACTTAGTGGCGAATATCTGTTGTTGTTGTTGTTGTGTGTGTCTGTGTGTGTGTGTAACTGTGTGTCTGTGTGTGTGTCTGTGTGTGTGTGTCACTGTGTGTGTCTATCTGTGTGTGTGTCTGTGTGTCTGTGTGTTTGTGTCTGTGTGTGTGTGTCACTGTGTGTGTCTATCTGTGTGTGTCTGTGTGTATGTCACTGTGTGTCTATCTGTGTGTGTGTCTATGTGTGTGTGTCACTGTGTGTGTCTGTGTGTGTGTGTCACTGTGTGTGTCTGTGTGTGTGTGTCTGTGTGTGTCTATCTGTGTGTGTGTCTGTGTGTGTGTGTCTGTGTGTGTCTATCTGTGTGTGAGTCTCTGTGTATGTCTCTGTCTGTGTGTGTGTGTCTGTGTGTGTGTGTCACTGTGTGTGTCACTGTGTGTGTGTCTGTGTGTGTGTGTGTCACTGTGTGTGTCTGTGTATGTGTGTGTCTGTGTGTGTCTATCTGTGTGTGTGTGTGTGTGTCTGTGTGTGTCTATCTGTGTGTGTCTGTCTGTGTGTCTATCTATCTGTGTGTCTGTGTGTGTGTCTGTGTGTGTGTCTGTGTGTGTGTCTATCTGTCTGTGTGTGTCTTTGTGTGTGTGTGTGTGTCACCCAC
>NW_027620902.1:0-35000 GCF_964198595.1 Lampetra fluviatilis
AGCTGGCTGTTGGCTTCCTCCAGCCCGCTGCAGCGTCCCTGCAGCTCCACCAGCTGTGCCTGCAAGCGGTCGCGCTCACGGCTCTCAGCTTGCAGGCGGGAGTCCTCTCCATCAGGCGACGCTCCAGCTCAAAGTTTGCTTGCTCTGCGCGGAGGGGAGGGGAGCGGGGGGTGAGGATGGAGGTGTTAGGCTCGGTGTATAACGAGAGTGGGTGAGTGGGTGAGTGGGTGGGTGGGTGAGTGGGTGGGTGAGTGAGTGGGTGTATGGGTGGGTGGGTGATTGGGTGGGTAGGTGAGTGGGTGGGTGGGTGAGTGGGTGGGTGGGCGAGTGGCTGAGTGAGTGAGTGAGTGGCTGAGTGAGTGAACGGCTGAGTGATTGGCTGAGTGAGTGAGTGGCTGAGTGAGTGAGTTGCTGAGTGAGTGGCTGAGTAAGTGAGTGGCTTGAGTGAGTGAGTGGCTGAGTGAGTGAGTGGCTGAGTGAGTGAGTGGCTGAGTGAGTGAGTTTGCTGAGTGAGTGGCTGAGTAAGTGAGTGGCTGAGTGAGTGAGTGGCTGAGTGAGTGAGTGGCTGAGTGAGTGAGTGGCTGAGTGAGTGAGTGGCTGAGTGAGGTGAGTGGCTGAGTGAGTGAGTGGCTGAGTGAGTGAGTGGCTGAGTGAGTGAGTGGCTGAGTGAGTGAGTGGTCTGAGTGAGTGAGTGGCTGAGTGAGTGAGTGGCTGAGTGAGTGAGTGGCTGAGTGAGTGAGTGGCTGAGTGAGTGAGTGGCTGAGTGAGTAAGTGGCTGAGTGAGTGAGTGGCTGAGTGAGTGAGTGGCTGAGTGACTGAGTGGCTGAGTAAGTGGCTGAGTAAGTGGCTGAGTGGTTAAGTGGCTGAGTGAGTAAGTGGCTGAGTGAGTAAGTGGCTGAGTGAGTAAGTGGCTGAGTGAGTGGCTGAGAGAGTGGCTGAGTGAGTGAGTGGCTGAGTGAGTGAGTGGCCTGAGTGAGTGGTTAAGTAAGTGGCTGAGTAAGTGTCTGAGTGAGTGAGTGGCTGAGTGAGTAAGTGGCTGAGTGAGTAGCTGAGTGGCTGAGTGAGTGACTGAGTAAGTGAGTAGCTGAGTGAGTGAGTGGCTGAGTGAGTGAGTGGCTGAGTGAGTGAGTGGCTGAGTGAGTGGCTGAGTGAGTGGCTGAGTGAGTGGCTGAGTGAGTGGCTGAGTGAGTGGCTGAGTGACTGAGTTAGCGGCTGAGTGACTGAGTTAGCGGCTGAGTGACTGAGTAAGTGGCTGAGTGACTGAGTAAGTGGCTGAGTGAGTAAGTGGCCTGAGTGAGTGAGTGGCTGAGTGAGTGGCTGAGTGAGTGGCTGAGTGAGTGAGTGGCTGAGTGACTGAGTAAGCGGCTGAGTGACTGAGTAAGTGGCTGAGTGACTGAGTAAGTGGCTGAGTGAGTAAGTGGCTGAGTGAGTAAGTGGCCTGAGTGAGTAAGTGGCTGAGTGAGTAAGTGGCTGAGTGAGTAAGTGGCTGAGTGAGTAAGTGGCTGAGTGAGTAAGTGGCTGAGTGAGTAAGTGGCTGAGCGAGTGAGTGAGTGGCTGAGTGAGTGGCTGAGTGAGTGGCTGAGTGACTGAGTAAGCGCTGAGTGACTGAGTAAGTTGGCTGAGTGAGTAAGTGGCTGAGTGAGTAAGTGGCTGAGTGAGTAAGTGGCTGAGTGAGTAAGTGGCTGAGTGAGTGGCTGAGTGAGTGAGTGGCTGAGTGAGTGGCTGAGTGACTGAGTAAGCGGCCTGAGTGACTGAGTAAGTGGCTGAGTGAGTAAGTGGCTGAGTGAGTAAGTGGCTGAGTGAGTAAGTGGCTGAGTGAGTGGCTGAGTGAGTGATAAAATAACCGAATTAACTAAACTTCGCCTCACAGAGTACTCACAAAAGCCTCGCACTCCGCTAGCCGAGCCCCATACAAACTCATTGAGGCCTAGCCGAAGATATCCACGCAATAAGCATTTTAAAACCCCACAACTTTGCCTCAATTAAAAACTATTGCAGCACATAGGTGGTGTAGGAAAATATATTCTGGACGAAACAAAAGTTGTTCAACCTTAACTTCACCTCAGAAACACCAAGTTCCGACTAAAATAAAGTTTATAATCTTAACTTTGCCTCAGACGCCACCCACGCGACTCGCACTCCGCTAGTCGAGCCACCATACAAACCCAGAGGCCTAGCCTAAGAATCGAGACACATTTAACAACTTAATTTACTTTCATTTAAACAAAAATAAGATTAAAAAATCACACGCAACTCAAGGTGATAAAGCAAAGTTCCGACTCAAACAAAGTTTATAAACCTTAACATCGCCCTCAGAGACACAAACCACAAGACCCGCACTCCGCTAGTCGAGCCCCATACAAACCCATTGAGGCCTAGCCTAATAATCCCCAGACATTTAACAACTATTAGGTTACCGACCCTTTAAAACTAAAATAAAATAAAAATCACACGCAAAGCAAGGTAATAACAGCGACACAGACAGCGACACACACACACAGTGACACACACAGTGACACAGAGACACACAAAGACACAGTGACACACAGAGACACACACAGTGACACACAGACACAGACTCCACACAGACTCACACAGTGTGACAGTGACACAGAGACAGAGACACCGAGAAACAGTGACACACAGTGACAGAGAGACACACACACAGTGACACAGAGAACAGTGACACACACAGTGACACAGAAACACACAGTGACACAGAAACACACAGTGACACACACACACAGTGACACACACAGTGACACAGAGACACACACACAGTGACACACACACAGTGACACAGAGACACACACACTCACACAGTGACACACACAGACACAGTAACACAGTGACACAGTGACACAGAAACACACACAGAGACACACACACAGAGACACACACACAGTGACACACACACAGTGACACCACACACAGTGACACACACACAGTGACACAGAGACACACACACTCACACAGTGACACACACAGACACAGTAACACAGTGACACAGTGACACAGAAACACACACACAGAGACACACAGACACACACACTCACACAGTGACACAACACACTCACACAGTGACACACACAGACACAGTAACACAGTGACACAGTGACACAGAAACACACACACAGAGACACACCACAGAGACACACACACAGTGACACAGAGACACACACACTCACACAGTGACACACACAGACACAGTAACACAGTGACACAGAAACAACACACACAGAGACACACACAGTGACACAGAGACACACACACTCACACAGTGACACACACACTCACACAGTGACACACACAGACACAGTAACACAGTGACACAGTGACACAGAAACACACACAGAGACACACACACAGTACACACACAGAGACACACACAGTAACACACACAGTGACACACACAGAGACACACAGAGACACACACAGTGACACACACAGTGACACACACAGTGACACACACAGTGACACACACACAGTGACACACACACAGAGACACACACAGAGAGACACACACAGAGACACACACACAGTAACACACACAGAGACACACAGTAACACACACAGTAACACACACAGAGACACACACAGAGACACACACAGTGACACACACACACAGTAACACACACAGAGACACACACACAGAGACACACACACAGTGACACACACAGAGACACACAGAGACACACACAGTGACACACACACAGTGACACACACAGACACACACAGAGACACACACAGTGACACACACACACAGTAACACACACAGAGACACACACACAGTAACACACACAGAGACACACACACAGTAACACACACAGAGACACACACACAGTAACACACACAGACACACACAGAGACACACACAGTGACACACACACAGAAACTCACCCGCGTTCACACGCTGCTGTTCCAGCTGCGCCCTCAGCAATAGCTCCCCATCACCACCGCCATCACCATCATCATCACCACCACCATCGCCTCCACGCGTAGCAGCAGCAGCTACAGCTACAGCTGCGGCTGAAGCTGTAGCTGCAGCAGCAGCAGCAGGAGGAGCGGCAGCTGCGGCTGAAGCAGCAGCAGCAGCTGCAGCAGCGGCGGCAGCCACCGACATTTGCCTCCGAGTGGTAGTACCCACGCCACCACCAACACCACCAACAACACCACCACCACCACCAACACCACCAACAACACCACCACCAGCACTACCAGCACTAGCAGCACTACCAGCACCACCAACACCGCCACCACCACCACCAGCAGCAGCAGAAGCGCCGCCACCACCACGAGCGCCGCGAGACGCCATCTCGGCCGCTTCTTCTCGTGCTTCTGCTGAGGAGGCCAGAAGCACCACGTGACGCGTTTAGGCGGGAAAGTTTAAGTGGGTGGGGGTGGGGGGTGGGGTGGGGGTGGGTGGGGTGGGGTGGGGGTGGGTGGGGTGAGTGGGGTGAGTAGTGGTGGGTGGGGGGTGGGGTGGGGGTGGGGGTGGGGTGGGGGAGTGGGTGGGGTGGGGGTGGAGGTGGGTGGGGTGAGTGGGGTGAGTGGTGGTGGGTGGGGTGGGGGTGAGTGGGGGGTGGGTTGGGGGTGGGGGTGGGTGGGGGGTGGGTGGGGGTGGGGGTGGGTGGGGTGAGTGGGGTGAGTAGTGGTGGGTGGGGTGGGGGTGAGTGGGGGGTGGGGTGGGGTGGGGGTGGGGTGGGGTGGAGGGTGGGGTGAGTGGGGGGTGGGGGTGCGGTTGGGTGGGGTGAGTGGGGGTGAGGGGTGGGGTGGGGGTCGGTGGGGGTGGGGTGGAGGTGGGGGGTGGGGTGGGGGTTGGTAGGGGGTGGGTGGGGGTGGGGTTGGGTGGGGTGGGTGGGGGTAGAGTGGGGGTGGGGTGGGGGTGGGGTGGGTGGGGTGGGGGTGGGGTGGGTGGGTGGGGGTGGAGGGTGAGTGGGGGTTGGGGTGGGGTGAGGGTGGGGGTGGGTTGGGGGGTGGGTGGGGGGAGTGGGATGTGGGGTGGGGGTGGGTGGGGGGTGAGTGGGGGGTGGGGTGGGGGTGGTGGGGGTGGGGTGGGTGCGGGTTGGGTGGGGGTGGGTGGGGGGTGGGTGGTGGGTGGGGGGTGAGTGGGGGGTGGGGGTGGGTGGGGGTGGGGTGGGGGTGGGGGGAGTGGGGTGGGGGTGGGGTGGAGGGGGGGATGAGTGGGGGGTGGGGTGGGGGTGAGTGGGGTGAGTGGGGGTTGGGTGGGGTGAGTGGAGGGTGGGGTGAGTGGGGGGTGGGTGGGGGTGGGTGGGGTGGGTGGGGGGTGGGGTGGAGGGTGGGGTGAGTGGGGGTGGGTGAGTGGGGGGTGTGGGGTGGGGTGGGGTGGAGGGTGGGGTGAGTCGGGGGTGGGGGTGAGGTGGAGGGTGGGGGGGGTGAGTGGGGGGGGGGGGTGAGTGGGGGGGTGAGTGAGGGGGGTGAGTGGGGGGGTGAGTGGGGGGTGAGTGGGGGGTGACTACTGACTCTACAGCGGTGTAATGAGATCGCCATCTAAGTGACCACGATGGGTAATTACGTCATCACCGCTGGGCAACTTCTATCCAATCAGAATGAAGGGTTCCATCTGGGCCATCGGTGATTGGTGGAGCTCGTGGGTCTGTAGGGAACCCATCGAGAAGGTTCCACGAGGGGGCGTGGCTAGAGGCGGAGCTTAAATCCGCCGAACAATTTCAGGAGAGGAAGTAATAAAATAATAAAAATAAAACATAATAAAACAATTCTCACGACGTTTCGGCCACAACGCAAGCAGCCATCCTCAGGCGAAGAATGAAACACCCCAAGCTTGGAGCGTATATTTAAGCTGGGTTAGAGGGGGGGGAGGTGGGAAGAAGAGCGCCTAAACAAAATAATTTGCATATCAAGAGGAATTCAGCATATATATTTTCCATATGCTGAATTCCTCTTGATATGCAAATTATTTTGTTTAGGCGCTCTTCTTCCCACCTCCCCCCCCCTCTAACCCAGCTTAAATATACGCTCCAAGCTTGGGGTGTTTCATTCTTCGCCTGAGGATGGCTGCTTGCGTTGTGGCCGAAACGTCGTGAGAATTGTTTTATTATGTTTTATTTTTATTATTTTATTACTTCCCTTCTACGTGACGACTTTACCGAAAGAACCAAGAAGATGAATCCCTGCAGTCACGAAAGAAGCTTTACATCGAAATTTCAGGAGAGGCTGTAAGAGGAATCTTGGTCAAAGCCTTAGTTTTTTCGGTAAAGTCACGTAGGTAAAACAATGAAATTAAAATTAATAAAAATGAAATGATTATTATAGGTAAAAAATTGTAATTAAAATTTATAAAAATAATTATTATTAAAAAATGCAATTAAAATTAATTAAAATAAAAGAAAAAAGAAAAAAGAGATGTTTTTTATTAATTAAAATTTCATTTTTTTATAGTAATTATTTTATATTTATTATTTAAAAAAATAAAATTAAAATTAAGAAAAATAAAAGAAAGTCATTTATTTCTTTATTAATCTTAATTGCATTTTTAAAATAATAATTATTTACTTTTTATTTATTTTCATTTCATTCTTTTACCTACGTAATGAAATTAAAATAATGATTCTTTTATTTTTATTAATTTTAATTTCATTGTTTTATAATAATTGTATTTTTAATTTATTTTCATTTCATTTTTTTACCTACGTAGTGAAATTAAAATTAATAAAATAAATATTATTTTATTTTTATCAATTTTAATTTCATTGTTTTATAATAATTATTTTATTTTTATTTCATTTGTTTACCTACGTAAGGAAATAAAAAATCTTCTTATTTAATTAAATACTTTATTTTTCATTTTTATTCATTTTAATTTCATTTTTTCACCTACGTGACTTCACCGAAAAAAAAACTAAGCGTATGAATCCTTGCAGTCACGAAAGCTTCAAATCTAGACTCTTGGTCAGTTTCAGTTTCCAGTTTCACGTATTTGGTGTAGCCCTGTGAGCCATTCGGCACTTGAATCGGTTTGCAAGCGCAACCAACAACAACACGAACAATAAAACATCTTAAAGCGACCGCACGGAAACAGAAAAATCCAGGAAAAAACAGCAAAGTCCTCCAGAAAAAATTAACCCGTAAAAACAAAGTGTTTCACTCTAAATCCTTTATATGCGTGGCGGCTAGAGTCCTCTCGTCCTCTGGCTTGAGATGGCTGCCACCTATGGGTCAGATGATTGCCTGCCACCATTAAGCAATTGGTAATTACATATTAAAAAAAAAATTCCTAAACAGTGTAAAGTTATGGACATTTTTTTTCACGAAAATCAATTGTCACGCACAACGAGTCTGCGTGCAAAATGTCAGCCCGATTGGATCACGGGAAGTGGGTTAAAAAACGACCGAAAGATTTGCACGGTCGTAAGCAAGCAAGCAAGTGAACTTAATATAAAGGATTTAAAAAATGAACCCGTCAAAACAAAGTGTTTCACTCTAAATCCTTAATATGCGTGGCGGCTAGAGTCCTCTCGTCCTCTGGCTTGAGATGGCTGCCACCTATGGGTCAGATGATTGCCTGCCACCATTAAGCGATTGGTAATTAAATATTTAAAAAAAAATCCCTAAACAGTGTAAAATTTTGGCTTTTTTTCACGAAAATTAATTGTCACGCACAACGAGTCTGTGTGCAAAATGTCAGCCCGATTGGATCACGGGAAGTGGATTAAAAAACGACCGAAAGATTTGCACGGTCGTAAGCAAGCAAGCAAGCAAGTGAACTTAATATAAAGGATTTAAAAAATGAACCCGTCAAAACAAAGTGTTTCACTATAAATCCTTTATATGCGTGGCGGCTAGAGTCCTCTCGTCCTCTGGCTGCCACCTGTGGGTCAGATGATTGCCTGCCACCATTAAGCAATTGGTTATTAAATATAAAAAAAATTTCCTAAAAAGTGTAAAATTTTGGAAAAAAAATTTCACGAACATAAATTGTCACGCACTGCGTTGTCTTTGAGTTGTGCGCCTTTTGGCGTCATCTGGTCCAACGCCATGTGAGACTAGGCTCTAAGGAAAGCTGTCTCGGGTGTGGACCAATCAACTTCAAGGACCATGTGAGACTAGTCTCTAAGGAAAGCTGTCTCGGGTGTGGACCAATCAACTTCAAGGACCATGTGAGACTAGGCTCTAAGGAAAGCTGTCTCGGGTGTGGACCAATCAACTTCAAGGACCATGTGAGACTAGGCTCTAAGGAAAGCTGTCTCGGGTGTGGACCAATCAACTTCAAGGACCATGTGAGACTAGGCTCTAAGGAAAGCTGTCTCGGGTGTGGACCAATCAACTTCAAGGACCATGTGAGACTAGGCTCTAAGGAAAGCTGTCTCGGGTGTGGACCAATCAACTTCAAGGACCATGTGAGACTAGGCTCTAAGGAAAGCTGTCTCGGGTGTGGACCAATCAACTTCAAGGACCATGTGAGACTAGGCTCTAAGGAAAGCTGTCTCGGGTGTGGACCAATCAACTTCAAGGACCATGTGAGACTAGGCTCTAAGGAAAGCTGTCTCGGGTGTGGACCAATCAACTTCAAGGACCATGTGAGACTAGGCTCTAAGGAAAGCTGTCTCGGGTGTGGACCAATCAACTTCAAGGACCATGTGAGACTAGGCTCTAAGGAAAGCTGTCTCGGGTGTGGACCAATCAACTTCAAGGACCATGTGAGACTAGGCTCTAAGGAAAGCTGTCTCGGGTGTGGACCAATCAACTTCAAGGACCATGTGAGACTAGGCTCTAAGGAAAGCTGTCTCGGGTGTGGACCAATCAACTTCAAGGACCATGTGAGACTAGGCTCTAAGGAAAGCTGTCTCGGGTGTGGACCAATCAACTTCAAGGACCATGTGAGACTAGGCTCTAAGGAAAGCTGTCTCGGGTGTGGACCAATCAACTTCAAGGACCATGTGAGACTAGGCTCTAAGGAAAGCTGTCTCGGGTGTGGACCAATCAACTTCAAGGACCATGTGAGACTAGGCTCTAAGGAAAGCTGTCTCGGGTGTGGACCAATCAACTTCAAGGACCATGTGAGACTAGGCTCTAAGGAAAGCTGTCTCGGGTGTGGACCAATCAACTTCAAGGACCATGTGAGACTAGGCTCTAAGGAAAGCTGTCTCGGGTGTGGACCAATCAACTTCAAGGACCATGTGAGACTAGGCTCTAAGGAAAGCTGTCTCGGGTGTGGACCAATCAACTTCAAGGACCATGTGAGACTAGGCTCTAAGGAAAGCTGTCTCGGGTGTGGACCAATCAACTTCAAGGACCATGTGAGACTAGGCTCTAAGGAAAGCTGTCTCGGGTGTGGACCAATCAACTTCAAGGACCATGTGAGACTAGGCTCTAAGGAAAGCTGTCTCGGGTGTGGACCAATCAACTTCAAGGACCATGCGAGACTAGGCTCTAAGGAAAGCTGTCTCGAGTGTGGACCAATCAACTTCAAGGACCATGTGAGACTAGGCTCTAAGGAAAGCTGTCTCGGGTGTGGACCAATCAACTTCAAGGACCATGTGAGACTAGGCTCTAAGGAAAGCTGTCTCGGGTGTGGACCAATCAACTTCAAGGACAGTGCATACATTATCAGAGTTGTGTTTTTTGTTTGCATTATGGCTGCATGTATTGTGGTCTATGCAAACATGACTCCTTGTAAAAAAGGTGTCAGTTTTGTTGCCAGATAGAAGGGTAAAAAACCAATTATCTGATGCACGCTGTTCAGGATTGACCTCAGCATGTGCTACAGCAGTGTCAGCCTCTGCCTCCATTCTAGATTTCGTGACTGCATCGATCCAACCTCGCTGGTTCTTTCGGTAAAGCCACGTGGGTGAAATAATATCGTGGAACAATTAACCCGTCAAAACAAAGTTTTTCACTATAAATCCTTTATATGCGTGGCATCGGTTTTATTTTATTAATCATTTCTGTCTTTCTTGAGTAAGAGTTTCATTTTTATCACATTGGTATTTTAAATTAAATATGAAAATATTCCTAAAAAGTGGAAAAATTTAGGAAAAAAATTTTTTCACGAAAATAAATTGTCACGCACAACGAGTCTGTGTAGCAAAATGTCAGCTCGATTGGATCACGGGAAGTAGGTTAAAAAACGACCGAAAGATTTGCACGGTCGTAAGCGCGCAAGCAAGCGAGTGAACTTAATATAAAGGATTTTAAAATAGTGTTTCGCTATCTATGGGATTAAGGTCTGTAGACTGGCTAGGCCACTCCAGGACCTTAATGTGCTTCTTCTTGAGCCACTCCTTTGTTGCCTTGGCCGTGTGTGTTTTGGGTCATTGTCATGCTGGAATACCCATCCACGACCCATTTTCAATGCCCTGGCTGAGGGAAGGAGGTTCTCACCCTAAGATTTGACGGTACATGGCCCCGTCCATCGTCCCTTTGATTGCGGTGAAGTTGTCCTGTCCCCTTAGCAGAAAAACACCTCCCAAAGCGTAATGTTTCCACCTCCGTGTTTGACGGTGGGGATGGTGTTCTTGGGGTCATGGGCAGCATTCCTCCTCCTCCTCCTCCAAACACGGCGAGTTGAGTTGATGCCAAAGAGCTCCATTTTGGTCTCATCTGACCACAACACTTTCACCCAGTTGTCCTCTGAATCATTCAGATGTTCATTGGCAAACTTCAGACGGGCATGTATGTGTGCTTTCTTGAGCAGGGGGACCTTGCGGGTGCTGCAGGATTTCAGTCGTTCACGGCGTAGTGTGTTACCAAGTGTTTTCTTGGTGACTATGGTCCAGAGGTGGGACAAAGTCATTGTTATGCAAGTCCAAGTCGAGTCGCAAGTCATCAAATTCATGACTCGAGTCTGACTCGAGTCCAAGTCACATGACTCGAGTCCACATCTCATAGGTGGGACAAAGTCATTGTTATGCAAGTCCAAGTCGAGTCGCAAGTCATCAAATTCATGACTCGAGTCTGACTCGAGTCCAAGTCACATGACTCGAGTCCACATCTCATAGGTGGGACAAAGTCATTGTTATGCAAGTCCAAGTCGAGTCGCAAGTCATCAAATTCATGACTCGAGTCTGACTCGAGTCCAAGTCACATGACTCGAGTCCACATCTCTGCTATGGTCCCAGCTGCCTTGAGATCATTGACAAGATCCGCCCGTGTAGTTCTGGCCTGATTCCCCACCGTTCTCACGATCATTGCAACTCCACGAGGTGAGATCTTGCACGGAGCCCCAGGCCGAGGGAGATTGACAGTTCTTTTGTGTTTCTTCCATTTGCGAATAATCGCACCGACTGTTGTCACCTTAAATTTCGATTTAAAGCTTTCGTGACTGCAGGGATTCATCTTCTTGGTTCTTTCGGTAAAGTCACGTAGAAGGGAAGTAATACAATAAAACATAATAAAATAATTATTTTATTGTTTTATTTTTATTATTTTATTACTTCCCTTCTACGTGACTTTACCGAAAGAATAAAACATAATAAAATATTTATTTTATGTAATAAAATATTTATTTTATTACGTTTTATTTTTATTATTTTATTACTTCCCTTCTACGTGACTTTACCGAAAGAATAAAACATAATAAAATATTTATGTCACCTTCTCACCAAACTGCGTGGCGATGGTCTTGTAGCCCATCCCAGCCTTGTGTAGGTCTACAATCTTGTCCCTGACATCCTTGCAGAGCTCTTTGGTCTTGGCCATGGTAGAGAGTTTTCAATCTGATTGATTGCTTCTGCGAACAGGTGTCTTTTATACAGGTAACAAGCTGAGATTAGGATCACTCCCTTTAAGAGTGTGCTCATAATCTCAGCTCGTTAGCTGTATAAAAGACACCTGGGGAGCCAGAATTCTTTCCGATTGAGAGGGGGTCAAATACTTATTTTCCTCATTAAAATGCAAATCAATTTATAACATTTTTGACATGCGTTTTTCTGGATTGTCTTGTAGCCCAATCCAGCCTTGTGTAGGTCTACAATCTTGTCCCTAACATCTTTGAAGAGCTCTTTGGTCTTGGCCATGGTGGAGAGTTTTCAATCTGATTGATTGCTTCTGTGAACAGGTGTCTTTTATACAGGTAACAAGCTGAGATTAGGATCACTCCCTTTAAGAGTGTGCTTCTAATCTCAGCTCGTTAGCTGTATAAAAGACACCTGGGGAGCCAGAATTCTTTCCGATTGAGAGGGGCTCAAATACTTATTTTCCTCATTAAAATGCAAATCAATTTATAACATTTTTGACATGCGTTTTTCTGGATTTTGTCTTGTAGCCCAATCCAGCCTTGTGTAGGTCTACAATCTTGTCCCTGACATCCTTGCAGAGATCTTTGGTCTTGGCCATGGTGGAGAGTTTTCAATCTGATTGATTGCTTCTGCGAACAGGTGTCTTTTATACAGGTAACAAGCTGAGATTAGGAGCACTCCCTTTAAGAGTGTGCTTCTAATCTCAGCTCGTTACCTGTATAAAAGACACCTGGGAGCCAGAAATCTTTCCGATTGAGAGGGGCTCAAATACTTATTTTCCTCATTAAAATGCAAATCAATTTATAAGATTTTTGCCATGCGTTTTTCTGGATTGTCTTGTAGCCCAATCCAGCCTTGTGTAGGTCTACAATCTTGTCCCTAACATCTTTGAAGAGCTCTTTGGTCTTAGCCATGGTGGAGAGTTTGGAATCTGATTGATTGATTGCTTCTGTGAACAGGTGTCTTTTATACAGGTAACGAGCTGAGATTAGGAGCACTCCCTTTAAGAGTGTGCTTCTAATCTCAGCTCGTTGCCTGTATAAAAGACACCTGGGAGCCAGAAATCTTTCCGATTGAGAGGGGCTCAAATACTTATTTTCCTCATTAAAATGCAAATCAATTTATAACATTTTTGACATGCGTTTTTCTGGATTGTCTTGTAGCCCAATCCAGCCTTGTGTAGGTCTACAATCTTGTCCCTAACATCTTTGAAGAGCTCTTTGGTCTTGGCCATGGTGGAGAGTTTTCAATCTGATTGATTGCTTCTGCGAACAGGTGTCTTTTATACAGGTAACAAGCTGAGATTAGGATCACTCCCTTTAAGAGTGTGCTCATAATCTCAGCTCGTTACCTGTATAAAAGACACCTGGGGAGCCAGAATTCTTTCCGATTGAGAGGGGCTCAAATACTTATTTTCCTCATTAAAATGCAAATCAATTTATAACATTTTTGCCATGCGTTTTTCTGGATTTTTGCTGTTGTTATTGTGTCTCTCACTGTTCAAATAAACCCACCATTACAATTATAGACTGACCATTTCTTTGTCAGTGGGCAAACGTAGAAAAATCAGCAGGGGATGAAATACTTTTTTACCCTCACTGTAGGTGAGTGTACAGGTGAGTGTGCTCCTAATCTCAGCTCGTTACCTGTATAAAACACACCTGTTCACAGAAGCAATCAATCAATCAGATTCCAAACTCTGCACCATGGCCAAGACCAAAGAGCTCTCCAAGGATGTCAGGGACAAGATTGTAGACCTACACAAGGCTGGATTTTGCTGTTGTTATTCTGTCTCTCACTGTTCAAATAAACCTACCATCACAATTATAGACTGATCATTTCTTTGTCAGTGGGTCAACGTACAACATCAGCAGGGGATCAAATACTTTTTTCCCTCACTGTATGGGAAACTCTCCACTCTCTCCACAACTGCCCCATCACCCATCACCAACAGGCAGACACACACACACACAGACACACACACAGGCACACACACAGGCACACACACAGGCACACACACAGGCA
The DNA here is from genome assembly GCF_964198595.1 of Lampetra fluviatilis. Classification (NCBI taxonomy): domain Eukaryota; kingdom Metazoa; phylum Chordata; class Hyperoartia; order Petromyzontiformes; family Petromyzontidae; genus Lampetra; species Lampetra fluviatilis. Next base: position 13,743 of record NW_027620902.1, read on the forward strand.
GACACAAACAGGCAAGACACACACAGAAAGACAAAAAAAATCCTTTCATAGGTAAGATGTTTAATTCAATGTTCATCACACATGAGGAAAGGGGACAAAGATCCCCCAGGTAGCCTCTAGCAAAGCTGTAGGGGCAAGTGCTGTTAGTAGCAGCAGCAGTGTCTATGTACTACACACACCACACACAGACAAAGCTACCCCCAGGTAGCCTCTAGCAGGGCTGTAGGGGCAAGTGCTGTTAGTAGCAGCAGTGTCTATGTACTACACACACCACGCACAGACAAAGCTCCCCCAGGTAGCCTCTAGCAGGGCTGTAGGGGCAAGTGCTGTTAGTAGCAGAAGTGTCTATGTACTACACACACCGCACACAGACAAAGCTCCCCCAGGTAGCCTCTAGCAGGGCTGTAGGGGCAAGTGCTGTTAGTAGCAGCAGTGTCTATGTACTACACACACCACGCACAGACAAAGCTCCCCCAGGTAGCCTCTAGCAGGGCTGTAGGGGCAAGTGCTGTTAGTAGCAGAAGTGTCTATGTACTACACACACCACACACAACAGATAAGGCCACCCCAGGTAGCCTCTAGCAGGGCTGTAGGGGCAAGTGCTGTGAGTAGCAGCAGTGTCTATGTACTACACACACCACACACAACAGATAAGGCCACCCCAGGTAGCCTCTAGCAGGGCTGTAGGGGCAAGTGCTGTGAGTAGCAGCAGTGTCTATGTACTACACACACCACACACAACAGATAAGGCCACCCCAGGTAGCCTCTAGCAGGGCTGTAGGGGCAAGTGCTGTGAGTAGCAGCAGTGTCTATGTACTACACACACCACACACACGACCCAGACAGCTGCTTGTACAGCGTGGGCACGTACGCATCCCACCACCACCACCACCACCACCCCACAACCACCACCACCACCACCACCACCCCACAACCACCACCACCACCACCACCCCACAACCACCACAACCACCACCACCACCACCCCACCACAACCACCACCACCACCACCCCACCACCACCACCACCACCACCACCCCACAACCACCACCACCACCACCACCACCACCCCACAACCACCACCACCACCACCACCACCCCACCACCACCACCACCACCACCACCCCACCACCACCACCCCACCACCACCACCACCACCACCACCCCACAACCACCACCACCACCACCACCCCACAACCACCACAACCACCACCACCACCACCCCACCACCACCACCACCACCACCACCACCCCACAACCACCACCACCACCACCACCCCACAACCACCACCACCACCACCACCACCCCACCACCACCACCACCACCACCCCACAACCACCACCACCACCACCACCCCACAACCACCACAACCACCACCACCACCACCCCACCACCACCACCACCACCACCCCACCACCACCACCACCACCACCCCACAACCACCACAACCACCACCACCACCACCCCACCACCACCACCACCACCCCACAACCACCACCACCACCACCACCCCACAACCACCACAACCACCACCACCACCACCCCACCACCACCACCACCACCACCACCCCACAACCACCACCACCACCACCACCCCACAACCACCACAACCACCACCACCACCACCACCACCCCACAACCACCACAACCACCACCACCCCACAACCACCACCACCACCACCACCACCCCACAACCACCACAACCACCCCACCACCACCCCACCACCACCACCACCACCCCACAACCACCACCACCATCACCATCACCCCACAACCACCACCACCACCACTACCACCACCCCACAACCACCACCACCACCACCACCCCACAACCACCACCACCACCACCACTACCACCACCCCACAACCACCACCACCACCACCACCCCACAACCACCACCCCACCACCACCACCACCCCACCACCACCACCCCACCACTACCACCCCACCACCACCACCTCACCACCACCACCTCCACCCCCACCACCACCCCACCACCACCACCCCACCACCACCCCACCACCACCTCACCACCCCCACCACCCCACCACCACCACCACCACCACCCTCACGACCCGGACAGCTGTTTGTACAGCGTGGGCACGTAGACGTCCCACCACCCCACCCCACCACATCACCACCACCACCACCACCTCACCACCACCACCACCACCACCACCTCACCACCTCACCACCACCTCCCCACCACCACCACCACCACCCCACCACCTCACCACCACCTCACGACCCAGACAGCTGCTTGTAGAGCGTGGGCACGTACGCGTCCCACTGAGCCTGGTAGCAGGAGCCGGCGCAGGGCGTCCCGAGTCCGAGGTCGGAGCGGAAGCGTCGAGCGGAGAAGAGCGGCCGCCCCTCGCAGGAGCGGTCGCTGAGACGGGGAGCCGAGGGGGAGATGGGGCCCGAGGCAGGCTGCAGGTAGACTAGCCACACGTAGCGGTGTAGGCCTGGGGAGAGAGGGGGGGGGTGGTGAGTCTGTGGTGAGTGGTGAATCTGTGAGTGGTGTGAGTGTCTGTGTGTGTGTTGTGTCTGTGTGTGTGTGTCTGTGTGAGTCTGTGTGTGTGTGTCTGTGTGTGTATGTCTGTGTGTGTGTGTGTATATATCTGTGTGTGTGTGTCTGTGTGTGTCTGTGTGACTGTGAGTGTGTGATGAGTGTGAGTGTGTGTCTGTGGTGTGAGTCTGTGGTCAGGGAGATGGGGCCCAAGGCAGGCTGCAGGTAGACTAGCCACACGTAGCGGTGTAGGCCTGGGGGGAGAGGGGGTGGGTGGGGTGAGTGGTGAGTCTGTGTGTGTGTGAGTGTATGAGTGGTGGTGTGGTGTGAGTGTCTGTGTGTGTGTGTCTGTGTGAGTGTCTGTGTGAGTGTCTGTGTGAGTGTGTGTCTGTGTGTGTGTCTGTGTGTGTGTCTGTGTGTGTGTCTGTGTGTGTGTGTCTGTGTGTGTCTGTGTGTGTCTGTGAGTGTCTGTGAGTGTCTGTGTGTCTCTGTGTGAGTCTGTGGTGAGTGTTAGTCTGTGAGTGGTGAGTGTGAGTCTGTGGTGAGGGAGATGGAGCCGGCAGGCTGCACGTAGACTAGCCACACGTAGCGGTGTAGGCCTGGGGAGAGAGGGGGGGTGGGGGTGATGGTGTGAGTGGTGAGTCTGTGTGTGTGTGAGTCTGAGTGGTGGTGTGGTGAGTGGTGTGAGTGTCTGTGTGTGTCTGTGTTGTGTGTGAGTGTCTGTGTGTGTGTGTGTGTCTGTGTGTGTGTGTCTGTGTGAGTCTGTGTGAGTCTGTGTGTGTCTGTGAGTGTCTGTGTGTCTCTGTGTGAGTCTGTGGTGAGTGTGAGTCTGTGAGTGGTGAGTGTGAGTGTGTGGTGAGGGAGATGGGGCCCAAGGCAGGCTGCACGTAGACTAGCCACACGTAGCGGTGTAGGCCTGGGGGGAGAGGGGGTGGGGTGAGTGTGAGTCTGTGTGTGTGTGTCTGTGTCACTGTGTGTGTCTGTGTGTGTGTGTGAGTCTGTGAGTGGTGGTGGTGTGAGTCTGTGTGTGTGTGAGTCTGTGTGTGTGTGTCTGTGTGTCACTGTGTGTGTCTGTGTGTGTGTGTGTCTGTGTGTGTGTGTGAGTCTGTGAGTGGTGGTGGTGTGAGTCTGTGTGTGTGTGAGTCTGTGTGTGTGTGTGTGTGTCTGTGTGTGTGAGTCTGAGTGTGTGAGTCTGTGGTGGTGGTGTGAGTCTGTGTGTGTGTGAGTCTCTGTGTGTGTGTCTGTGTGTCTGTGTGTGTGTCTGTGTGTCACTGTGTGTGTCTGTGTGTGTGTGTGAGTCTGTGTGTGTGAGTCTGTGTGTGTGAGTCTGTGGTGGTGGTGTGAGTCTGTGTACCTGTGCCCTGAGGGGGTCCTGAGCCCACGTACTCCGACAGGACGTCGCCGCGGGCAACATCGTTACCTGGCACGTTCACCACCAGGTAGTGGTGCCACTCCCTACACACACACACACACAGACACACACACACTCACACAGACACACAGACACACACACACACAGACACACACACACACAGACACACACACACACAGACACACACACACACAGACACACACACACACACAGACACACACACACAGACACACACACACACACACAGACACACACACACAGACACACACACACACAGACACACACACACACACAGACACACACACACAGACACACAGACACACACACACAGACACACACACAGACACACACACAGACAACAACCGCCATTCGCCACTAAGTGGCGGTGACGTCACCACGACGCTTGTGCCAGGCCAAGTGCACCTTGAGGCTGCCACGTGAAGTGTCGAACGCCCGCTGGCAGGAGGTCACGGGGCAGACCCAGCAGGTGTCACGGGTCGACTGACCGAGATGACCGAGATGACTGGCTGATGCACCACCTGTGCCCCCTACTGTGCCAACTCGCTGTGCTTTAGCCACCCGGCGCTCCGCTCGTTGTTGTGAGCGTCGCTCCTCCGCCCTCCGTTGTTGTTGGAGGGCGACTGCCTCCAACTGCCCAGTAGCGTCCTTCACGAGCCTCCTCCACAGAGGCCGATCTTGACACCGCTGGTACCAGTCATCGGCAAGTCCACTCAGCTCCACGTCCTCCTGTACCACGTCACTCCATCTCCTCTCTAGCCCGTGCCGCGCCCGTTTAGCCCCCTCGATCCGGCCGAACAAAAGCTGTTTAGGCATGCGGTGGCTGACCGGCAAAACAACCTCCTACCTCGTCGCGGTGCCGGACGGGCAACACTGTCGTGGGCAGTGCTGTGGGGGGAGGGCCAATGCCCCTTGGCCTCTCCCCTCATGGCGTCCGTGACCACCACAGTGGCTAAACGGGGGCTCTGGACGGGTGCGAGGCGCTGGTAACCCCTCCACCTTCAATTAACCACCACTAAACTACGAATTAAACACACAGACACACACACACACACAGACACACACACAAAAGACAAAGATCCCCCGTGTAGCCTTAACAGACTGTAGGGGCAAGTGCTGTTAGCGAGCACCTATGAAGGCCGGCACGGCACACGAGGGGGTGGGTGGCCAGCACCACGCCCGGCCGCCTTTGTCTCTCCCAGTGCTAGCGATGTTCACTACACCACCATCATCACCATCACCACCATCACCATCATCACCACCATCGCCACCATCATGTTTACTACATCACCACTACCACCACCACCATCGCCACTATCACCACCATCACCACCATCGCCACTATCGCCACCATCGCCACCATCGCCACCATCACCACCATCGCCACTATCACCACCATCGCCACCATCACCACTACCATCACCACCATCGCCACCATCGCCACCATCGCCACCATCACCACCACCACCACCATCATCACCACTATCACCACCATCACCACCACCATCACCACCATCACCACCATCGCCACCATCGCCACTATCACCACCATCACCACCATCACCACTATCACCACCATCGCCACCATCGCCACTATCACCACCACCATCGCCACCATCGCCACCATCACCACCATCACCACCATCGCCACTATCACCACCATCGCCACCATCGCCACCATCACCACCATCGCCACTATCACCACCATCGCCACCATCACCACTACCATCACCACCATCGCCACCATCACCACCACCACCACCATCATCACCACTATCACCACCATCACCACCACCATCACCACCATCACCACCATCGCCACCATCGCCACTATCACCACCACCACCATCATCACCACTATCACCACCATCGCCACCATCACCACCACCATCACCACCATCACCACCATCACCATCATCACCACCATGATGATACTGATATTGCTGCTGATGATGATACTGATGATGATGCTGATGATGATGCTGATGATGATGCTGATGATGATGCTGATGATGCTGATGATGCTGCTGATGATGATGCTGATGATGATGATGCTGATGATGATGCTGATGATACTGCTGATGATGATACTGATGATGATGCTGATGATGATGCTGATGATGCTGCTGATGATGATGCTGATGATGATGCTGCTGATGATGACGCTGATGATGATGCTGATGGTGACACTGCTGATGCTGCTGCTGCTGATGATGTTGCTACTGATGATGTTGCTGCTGATGATGCTGCTGATGATGATGTTGCTGCTGATGATGATGATGATGTTGCTACTGATGATGTTGCTGCTGATGATGATGATGATGATGCTGATGATGCTACTGCTGATGATGATGATGATGATGTTGCTACTGATGATGCTGCTGCTGAGGATGCTGCTGATGCTGCTGATGATGCTGCTGCTGATGATGATAATGCTGCTACTGATGATGATGCTGCTGATGATGATGCTGCTGATGATGATGATGCTGCTGATGATGATGCTGTTTACCTGAACTTGGGCTTGGCCCGGCTGGGCGCGTCAGGGTCGGTCAGAATGATTGTGTAGAGACCCTGGGGGTCACAGGCCTCCCACTCCACAACAGTCGGCTTGTCCTTCACCTACAACAACAACAACCACCACAACAACCACCACAACTACAACTACTACTACAACTCCAACCACCACAACTACAACCACCACAACTACAACTACTACTACAACTCCAACCACCACCACAACAACCACCACAACTACAACTACTACTACAACTCCAACCACCACAACTACAACCACCACAACTACAACTACTACTACAACTCCAACCACCACAACTACAACCACCACAACTAATACCACAACCATCACCACAACCATCATCACCACCACCACACCCACCACCACAACTACTACAACCACCACTACTACAACCACCACCACCACCACTACAACCACTACAACCACAACAACCACAACAACCACCACCACTACAACCACCACCACTACAACCACTACCACAACAACCACAACAACCACCACTACTACAACCACCACAACTACTACAACCACCACCACTACTACAATCACCACCACTACTACAACCACCACAACTACTACAATCACCACCACTACTACAACCACCACCACTACTACAACCACCACAACTACTACAACCACCACCACTACTACAATCACCACCACTACTACAACCACCACAACTACTACAATCACCACCACTACAACCACCACCACTACTACAACCACCACTACAACCACCACCACTACAACCACCACTACAACCACCACCACTACTACAACCACCACCACTACAACCACCACCACAACAACCACCACCACTACAACCACCACCACTACAACCACCACCACTACAACCACCACCACTACAACCACCACCACTACAACCACCACCACAACAACCACCACCACTACAACCACCACCACTACAACCACCACCACTACAACCACCACCACTACAACCACCACCACTACAACCACCACCACTACAACCACCACCACTACAACCACCACCACTACAACCACCACCACTACAACCACCACCACTACAACCACCACCACTACAACCACCACCACTACAACCACCACCACTACAACCACCACCACTACAACCACCACCACTACAACCACCACCACAACAACCACCACCACTACAACCACCACCACTACAACCACCACCACTACAACCACCACCACTACAACCACCACCACAACAACCACCACCACTACAACCACCACCACTACAACCACCACCACTACAACCACCACCACTACAACCACCACCACAACAACCACCACCACTACAACCACCACCACTACAACCACCACCACTACAACCACCACAACTACAACCACCACTACCACCACTACTACAACCACCACCACTACTACAACCACCACCACTACTACAACCACCACAACTACTACAACCACCACCACTACTACAATCACCACCACTACTACAACCACCACAACTACTACAACCACCACAACTACTACAACCACTACCACTACTACAACCACCACCACTACTACAACCACCACAACTACTACAACCACCACCACTACTACAATCACCACCACTACTACAACCACCACAACTACTACAACCACCACAACTACTACAACCACTACCACTACTACAATCACCACAACTACTACAACCACCACCACTACTACAACCACCACAACTACTACAACCACTACCACTACTACAATCACCACCACTACTACAATCACCACCACTACTACAACCACCACCACTACTACAACCACTACCACTACTACAATCACCACCACTACTACAACCACCACAACTACTACAACCACTACCACTACTACAATCACCACCACTACTACAATCACCACCACTACTACAATCACCACAACTACTACAACCACCACCACTACTACAACCACCACAACTACTACAACCACTACCACTACTACAATCACCACCACTACTACAACCACCACAACTACTACAACCACCACAACTACTACAACCACCACAACTACTACAACCACCACAACTACTACAATCACCACCACTACTACAATCACCACCACTACTACAACCACCACCACTACTACAACCACTACCACTACTACAATCACCACCACTACTACAACCACCACAACTACTACAATCACCACAACTACTACAACCACCACAACTACTACAACCACTACCACTACTACAATCACCACCACTACTACAATCACCACAACTACTACAACCACCACCACTACTACAATCACCACAACTACTACAACCACCACAACTACTACAATCACCACCACTACTACAACCACCACAACTACTACAACCACCACAACTACTACAACCACCACCACTACTACAATCACCACCACTACTACAACCACCACCACTACTACAACCACCACCACTACTACAATCACCACAACTACTACAACCACCACAACTACTACAATCACCACCACTACTACAACCACCACAACTACTACAACCACCACAACTACTACAACCACCACCACTACTACAACCACCACCACTACTACAATCACCACCACTACTACAACCACCACAACTACTACAACCACCACCACTACAACCACCACCACAACAACCACCACCACTACAACCACCACCACTACAACCACCACCACTACAACCACCACCACAACAACCACCACCACTACAACCACCACCACCACTACAACCACCACCACTACAACCACCACCACTACAACCACCACCACTACAACCACCACCACCACTACAACCACCACCACTACAACCACCACCACTACAACCACCACCACTACAACCACCACCACTACAACCACCACCACTACTACAACCACCACCACTACAACCACCACCACTACAACCACCACCACTACAACCACCACCACTACAACCACCACCACAACCACCACCACCACTACAACCACCACCACTACAACCACCACCACTACAACCACCACCACAACAACCACCACCACTACAACCACCACCACTACAACCACCACCACTACAACCACCACAACTACAACCACCACCACTACTACAACCACCACCACTACTACAACCACCACCACTACTACAACCACCACAACTACTACAACCACCACAACTACTACAACCACCACCACTACTACAATCACCACCACTACTACAATCACCACCACTACTACAATCACCACCACTACTACAACCACCACAACTACTACAATCACCACCACTACTACAACCACCACCACTACTACAATCACCACCACTACTACAACCACCACAACTACTACAACCACCACCACTACTACAATCACCACCACTACTACAACCACCACAACTACTACAATCACCACCACTACTACAATCACCACCACTACTACAATCACCACCACTACTACAATCACCACCACCACTACAATCACCACCACCACTACAATCACCACCACCACTACAATCACCACCACCACTACAACCACCACAACTACTACAATCACCACCACCACTACAACCACCACCACTACAACCACCACCACTACAACCACCACCACAACAACCACCACCACTACAACCACCACCACTACAACCACCACCACAACAACCACCACCACTACAACCACCACCACTACAACCACCACCACTACAACCACCACCACTACAACCACCACCACTACAACCACCACCACTACAACCACCACCACTACAACCACCACCACTACTACAACCACAACCACTACAACCACCACCACTACAACCACCACCACTACTACAACCACCACCACTACAACCACCACCACTACAACCACCACCACTACAACCACCACCACTACAACCACCACCACAACCACCACCACCACTACAACCACCACCACTACAACCACCACTACAACCACCACCACTACTACAACCACCACCACTACAACCACCACCACTACAACCACCACCACTACAACCACCACCACTACAACCACCACCACTACAACCACCACAACTACAACCACCACCACTACAACCACCACCACTACTACAACCACCACCACTACAACCACCACCACTACTACCACCACCACTACCACTACAACTACCACAACAACAACAACCACCACCACTACAACCACCACTATAACCACAACAACCACCACCACTACCACCACAACTACTACCACTACAACCACCACCACCACTACTACTACAACCACCACCACTACAACCACCACCACTACAACCACCACCACTACAACCACCACCACCACCACTACAACCACCACCACTACAACCACCACCACTATAACCACAACAACCACCACTACAACCACCACCACCACCACTACAACCACTACCACTACAACCACCACCACCACTACTACTACAACCACCACCACTACAACCATCACCACTACAACCACCACCACTACAACCACCACCACTACAACCACTACCACTACAACCACCACCACCACCACTACAACCACTACCACTACAACCACCACCACCACTACTACTACAACCACCACCACAACAACCACCACCACTACAACCACAACAACCACCACCACCAACAATCACCACCACCACCATAACCACCACAACCACCACGTCTCAGTACAGTCAGTCTGTCCTACACACACACACACAGCTATCACAGTCGGTGCACCTAGCCTGGCACACACACAGAGCTGTCACAGTCGGTGTACCTAGCCTGGCACAACGCCCCCCACATAGGAGATTGACGTCCTCGACTTACGAACACACCCAGCTTGCATACACCCCAGCTTACGAACACCCCAACTTACAAACACCCCGACTTACGAACACACAAGCTTACAAAGACCCCACCTTACGTACACCCCGACTTACGAACACCCCGACTTACAAACACCCCGACTTACAAACACCCCGACTTACGAACACCCCGACTTACGAACACCCCGACTTACGAACACCCCGACTTACAAACACCCCGACTTACAAACACCCCGACTTACAAACACCCCGACTTACAAACACCCCGACTTACAAACACCCCGACTTACAAACACCCCGACTTACAAACACCCCGACTTACAAACACCCCGACTTACAAACACCCCGACTTACAAACACCCCGACTTACAAACACCCCGACTTACAAACACCCCGACTTACAAACACCCCGACTTACAAACACCCCGACTTACGAACACCCCGACTTACGAACACCCCGACTTACGAACACCCCGACTTACGAACACCCCGACTTACGAACACCCCGACTTACGAACACCCCGACTTACGAACACCCCGACTTACGAACACCCCGACTTACAAACACCCCGACTTACGAACACCCCGACTTACGAACCCCCCGACTTACGAACCCCCCGACTTACGAACACCCCGACTTACGAACACCCCGACTTACGAACACTGGACGTGGGTGGGGGGGGTTTCCGGCTCCATCGCCCAGTCTAAAAATAGCCCTCGACCTACGAACTCCCCTACTTACGAGCACCCCGACTTACGAACGCTCGTTAATAAACGAGTTTTGATTTAAAGCTTCTTTCGTGACTGCAGGGATTCATATTCTTGTTTCTTTCGATAAAGTCATCATCACGTAGAAGGGGAATAATAAAATAATAAAACAATAAAATAAAAGAACTTTACAGCGCATCGGATTTTACTCTAACCCTTGCAAAGTCAAAACAAATGTATTTTTATTGTGGTTTTTTGCTTTTATTATTTAAAATTTATAATTTTTTATTACTTTATTTTTAGTTTTCTGTCTACGTGACTTTACCAAGAATAAAACAAATAATTAAAAGAGCCGTCGAGGCCTAGTCGGCCACAGGCCCCCCCTCCTTGCCTGAGTCGCCCGGCCGCGTCCCCCCCTCTCTCACCTGGGTGGGGGTGAGCTCAACGCCGAGGCCTAGTCGCGGCCTAGTCGCCCACGGGCCCCCCCTCCTTGCCTGAGTCGCCCGGCCGCCCCCCACCCCTCTCACCTGGGTGGGTGTGAGCTCAACGCCGAGGCCTAGTCGCGGCCTAGTCGCCCACGGGCCCCCCCTCCTTGCCTGAGTCGCCCGGCCGCCCCCCACCCTCTCACCTGGGTGGGTGTGAGCTCAGCACCGAGGCCTAGTCGCCAACGGGCCCCCCCTCCTTGCCTGAGTCGCCCGGCCGCCCCCCACCCCTCTCACCTGGGTGGGTGTGAGCTCGGCGCCAAAGGCCTAGTCGCGGCCTAGTCGCCTACGGGCCCCCCCTCCTTGCCTGAGTCGCCCGGCCGCCCCCCACCCCTCTCACCTGGGTGGGTGTGAGCTCGGCGCCAAAGTCCTAGTCGCGGCCTAGTCGCCTACGGGCCCCCCTTCCTTGCCTGAGTCGCACGGCCGCCCCCCACCCCTCTCACCTGGGTGGGTGTGAGCTCAGCGCCAAGGCCTAGTCGCGGCCTAGTCGCCTACGGGCCCCCCCTCCTTGCCTGGGTCACCCGGCCGCCCCCCACCCTCTCTCACCTGGGTGGGTGTGAGCTCGGCGCCGAGGGAGTCGATCTCCACGGGGCCGTAGGCGACGCGCAGGGGAGCCGCGGGCTGCTCTTCCACCTCGTGCAGAGCGAGCTCCCCGCTCCACGCGCTCACGTCCACGGGCATCTTGGTGGTTGGGTGGTGCACCTAGCCTGGCACGACACACACGAGAGGGGGTGAGAGAGAGTGGTGCACTGCAGAGGATTCGTCGCAGTGGAAACTCGGCGCGGTGACGTCAACGCGTAGCGTTGTCAGGCAGTTGGGTGGACGTGATGACGTCAACGCGTAGAGTTGTCAGGGGGTGGACATGGTGACGTCAACGCGTAGAGTTGACAGGCGGTGGGGGTGGATCTGGTGACGTCAACGCGTAGAGTTGACAGAGTAGGGGTGACGTGGTGACGTCAACGCGTAGAGTTGGTAGGGGGTGGGGGTGGACGTGGTGACGTCTACGCGTAGAGTTGACAGGGGTGGGGGTGGACGTGGTGACGTCAACGCGTAGAGTTGTCAGGGGGTGGGGGTAGACGTGGTGACGTCAACGCGTAGTGTTGACAGAGGTGGGGGTGGACGTGGTGACGTCAGCGCGTAGAGTTGTCATGGGGTGGGGGTGGACGTGGTGACGTCAACGCGTAGAGTTGTCATGGGGTGGGGGTGGACGTGGTGACGTCAACGCGTAGAGTTGTCAGGGGGTGGCGGTGGACGTGGTGACGTCAACGCGTAGAGTTGTCAGGGGCTGGCGGTGGACGTGGTGACGTCAACGCGTAGAGTTGTCAGGGGGTGGGGGTGGACGTGGTGACGTCAGCGCGTAGCATGGTCAAGAGGCGGAGTGGACGTGGTGACGTCACCGCGTAGCGTGATGAGGTGGTGGTAGTAGTTTGTGGTGGTTGTGGTGGTGGCCACTCAACCACGGTGCCAGGCTAGGTGCACCAGGAGGAGGTCACGTGACAGACCCTGCAGGTGCCATGGGTTGTGCTGCTGTGCCAGGCTAGGTGCATTAAGTCATGGGACAGACCCAGCAGGTGCCATAGGTTGACTGCTGTGCCAGGCTAGGTGCATTAAGTCATGGGACAGACCCAGCAGGTGCCATGGGTAGTGCTGTTGTGCCAGGCTAGGTGCACGAGGAGGAGGTCACGTGACAGACCCTGCAGGTGCCACGGGTTGTACTGCTGTACCAGGCTAGGTACACCAGGAGGAGGTCACGTGACAGACCCTGCAGGTGCCATGGGTTGTGCTGCTGTGCCAGGCTAGGTACACCAGGATGAGGTCACGTGACAGACCCTGCAGGTGCCATGGGTTGTACTGCTGTGCCAGGCTAGGTACACCAGGAGGAGGTCACGTGACAGACCCTGCAGGTGCCACGGGTTGTACTGCTGTACCAGGCTAGGTACACCAGGAGGAGGTCACGTGACAGACCCAGCAGGTGCCATGGGTTGTACTGCTGTGCCAGGCTAGGTACACCAGGATGAGGTCACGTGACAGACCCAGAAGGTGCCTTGGGTTGTGCCGCTGTGCCAGGCTAGGTACACCAGGATGAGGTCACGTGACAGACCCAGCAGGTGCCATGGGTTGTACTGCTGTGCCAGGCTAGGTACACCAGGATGAGGTCACGTGACAGACCCTGCAGGTGCCATGGGTTGTACTGCTGTGCCAGGCTAGGTATACCAGGAGGAGGTCACGTGACAGACCCTGCAGGTGCCATGGGTTGTGCTGCTGTGCCAGGCTAGGTACACCAGGATGAGGTCACGTGACGGACCCTGCAGGTGCCATGGGTTGACTGCTGTGCCAGGCTAGGTGCACCAGGATGAGGTCACGTGACAGACCCAGTAGGTGCCATGGGTTGTACTGCTGTGCCAGGCTAGGTACACCAGGATGAGGTCACGTGACAGACCCTGCAGGTGCCATGGGTTGTACTGCTGTGCCAGGCTAGGTATACCAGGAGGAGGTCACGTGACAGACCCTGCAGGTGCCATGGGTTGTGCTGCTGTGCCAGGCTAGGTACACCAGGATGAGGTCACGTGACGGACCCTGCAGGTGCCATGGGTTGACTGCTGTGCCAGGCTAGGTACACCAGGATGAGGTCACGTGACAGACCCAGCAGGTGCCATGGGTTGTACTGCTGTGCCAGGCTAGGTACACCAGGATGAGGTCACGTGACAGACCCAGCAGGTGCCATGGGTTGTACTGCTGTGCCAGGCTAGGTACACCAGGATGAGGTCACGTGACAGACCCAGCAGGTGCCTTGGGTTGTGCCGCTGTGCCAGGCTAGGTACACCAGGATGAGGTCACGTGACAGACCCAGCAGGTGCCATGGGTTGTACTGCTGTGCCAGGCTAGGTACACCAGGATGAGGTCACGTGACAGACCCTGCAGGTGCCACGGGTTGACTGCTGTACCAGGCTAGGTGCAGGAGGAGGAGGTCACGTGACAGACCCTGCAGGTGCAATGGGTTGTGTTGCTGTGCCAAGTTAGGTACACCAGGATGAGGTCACGTGACAGACCCTGCAGGTGCCACGGGTTGTACTGCTGTACCAGGCTAGGTACACCAGGATGAGGTCACGTGACAGACCCTGCAGGTGCCATGGGTTGACTGAGATGAGTGGCTGATGCACCACCAGCTGTACCCCCGACTGAACAAACTTGCTGCATTTTAGCTGCTCCAAAGACAAAGATCCCCCGTGTAGCCTTAACAGACTGTAGGGGCAAGTGCTGTTAGCGAGCACCTATGAAGGCCGGCACGGCACACGAGGGGGTGGGTGGCCAGCACCACGCCCGGCCGCCTTTGTCTCCCCAGTGCTAGCGATGTTTGCACACCGAACCATTTGAGGCTGAGTCGACCTAGGGGAGGCCCGGGACCGGTTCAGATAATCGTCACTGGTGTGGGCCGTGAGCGGGAATCGAACTCGGGTCGCCGGGTTCGTAGCGCAGCGTAGCGCTAACCACTACACCCACCGCTCCCCACACATGCACACACGCAGACACACGCACAGACACACACAGACACACACACAGACACACAGACAGACACACACACAGACACACACACACTCACAGAGACACACACACAGACACACACAGAGACACACAGAGACACACACACAGACAGACACACACATACAGACACACACGCAGACACACACAGAGAGACACACACACAGACAGACACACTCACAGACACACTCACACAGACACACACACACACACAGCCACACACACACAGCCACACACACACAGCCACACACACACACAGACACACACACAGCCACACACACACAGAGACACACACAACCAATATATTTTTTGCATCAGTTTATTTTCAACCATCGATTACACGGATCTGCATCCAGCGGTGGGTAGATCACGGTGCTTCTGTTGATCGCAGAGAGAGAGGAACACGTGGATGAGAGACACAGACAAAGCTCCCCCAGGTAGCCTCTAGCAGGGCTGTAGGGGCAAGTGCTGCTAGTAGCAGCAGTGTCTATGTACTACACACACTACACACAGACAAAGCTCCCCAGGTAGCCTCTAGCAGGGCTGTAGGGGCAAGTGCTGCTAGTAGCAGAAGTGTCTATGTACTACACACACCACACACAGACAAAGCCCCCCAGGTAGCCTCTAGCAGGGCTGTAGGGGCAAGTGCTGTGAGCAGCAGCAGTGTCTATGTACTACACACACCACCACACAGACAAAGCTCCCCCAGGTAGCCTCTAGCAGGGCTGTAGGGGCAAGTGCTGTGAGCAGCAGCAGTGTCTATGTACTACACACACCACCACACAGACAAAGCTCCCCCAGGTAGCCTCTAGCAGGGCTGTAGGGGCAAGTGCTGTGAGCAGCAGCAGTGTCTATGTACTACACACACCACGCAGAGACAAATCTCCCCCAGGTAGCCTCTAGCAGGGCTGTAGGGGCAAGTGCTGCTAGTAGCAGCAGTGTCTATGTACTACACACACTACACACAGACAAAGCTCCCCAGGTAGCCTCTAGCAGGGCTGTAGGGGCAAGTGCTGTTAGTTGCGAGTAGTATCAGCAGTGTCTATGTACTACACACACCACACGCAGACAAAGCTTCCCCAGGCAGCCTCTAGCAGGGCTGTAGGGGCAAGTGCTGTTAGTAGCAGCAGTGTCTGTGTAGTACACACACCACACACAGACAAAGCCCCCCAGGTAGCCTCTAGCAGGGCTGTAGGGGCAAGTGCTGTTAGTAGCAGCAGTGTCTATGTACTACACACACCACGCACAGACAAAGCTCCCCCAGGTAGCCTCTAGCAGGGCTGTAGGGGCAAGTGCTGTTAGTTGCGAATAGCAGCAGCAATTTCTACTTGTGTTGTGGTCATTGCAAACACGATGCCTTGAATGAAGGTGTCAGTTTTTTGGTAACAGTTTAAAAGGGTAAAAACCTACTACAGTGTACTATAACACACACCACCAAAAGACACACGGCTCACACTCACCCTGTGGCTACCACCACACCGCTACCAGATGCACTGCCCTGCGTTCTGCGAGAAGGAGAGCCCCTCGGGACACTGCTTGTGGTACGCGACGGTGTTGGAGCAGTGGTAGAAGGAGTTGCGATCACCAGGGTCACTGTACATCCCGTCACTCTTATACAGACAGAAGTTGGGGCTGGGACCTGGGGGGGTCATGCGGGAGGAGGGGGGGGGAGACAGAGAGAGAGGGGTCTCAGTTCATCTCCACGTGTCTCTGGGTCTCTGTGTGTCTCTATGGGTCTCTGTGTGTCTCTGGGTGTCTCTGGGTGTCTTTGTGTGTCTTTATGGGTCTCAGTTCATCTCCACGTGTCTCTGGGTCTCTGTGTGTCTCTATGGGTCTCTGTGTGTCTCTGTGTGTCTCTGGGTGTCTTTGTGTGTCTTTATGGGTCTCAGTTCATCTCCACGTGTCTCTGGGTCTCTGTGTGTCTCTATGGGTCTCTGGGTGTCTCTGGGTGTCTCTGGGTGTATCTGTGTGTCTCTATGGGTCTCAGTTCATCTCCACGTGTCTCTGGGTCTCTGTGTGTCTCTATGGGTCTCTGGGTGTCTCTGTGTGTCTCTATGGGTCTCAGTTGATCTCCAGGTGTCTCTGGGTCTCTGGATGTCTCTATGGGTCTCTGGGTGTCTCTGGGTGTCTCTGGGTGGCTCTGTGTGTCTCTATGGGTCTCTATCAATCTCCACGTGTCTCTGGGTCTCTGGGTGTCTCTATGGGTCTCTGTGTGTCTCTGGGTGTCTCTGGGTGTCTCTGTGTGTCTCTATGGGTCTCAGTTCATCTCCACGTGTCTCTGGGTCTCTGAGTGTCTCTATGGGTCACTGGGTGTCTCTGTGTGTCTCTGTGTGTCTCTATGGGTCTCAGTTCATCTCCACGTGTCTCTGGGTCTCTGTGAGTCTCTATGGGTCTCTGGGTGTCTCTGGGTGTCTCTGGGTGTCTCTGTGTGTCTCTATGGGTCTCTATCAATCTCCACGTGTCTCTGGGTCTCTGGGTGTCTTTATGGGTCTCTGGGTGTCTCTGGGTGTCTCTGGGTGTCTCTGTGTGTCTCTGTGTGTCTCTATGGGTCTCAGTTCATCTCCACGTGTCTCTGGGTCTCTGTGTGTCTCTATGGGTCTCTGGGTGTCTCTGGGTGTCTCTGGGTGTCTCTGTGTGTCTCTATGGGTATCTATCAATCTCTACGTGTCTCTGGGTCTCTGGGTGTCTCTATGGGTCTCTGGGTGTCTCTGGGTGTCTCTGTGTGTCTCTATGGGTCTCTGTGTGTCTCTATGGGTCTCTGTGTGTCTCTATGGGTCTCAGTTCATCTCCAGGTGTCTCTGGGTGTCTTGGGTGTCTCTATGGGTCTCTGGGTGTCTCTATGGGTCTCTGTGTGTCTCTGGGTATCTCTGGGTGTCTCTATGGGTCTCTGTGTGTCTCTATGGGTCTCAGATCATCTCCAGGTGTCCCTGGGTCTCTGGGTGTCTCTATGGGTCTCTGTGTGTCTCTATGGGTCTCTGGGTGTCTCCAGGGGTATCTGGGTGTCTCTATGGGTCTCTGCGTGTCTCTATGGGTCTCTGTGTGTCTCTATGGATCTCTGTGTGTCTCTATGGGTCTCTGTGTGTCTCTGGGTGTCTCTGTGTGTCTCTATGGGTCTCTGTGTGTCTCTATGGGTCTCTGTGTGTCTCTATGGGTCTCTGGGTGTCTCTGTGGGTCTTTGTGTGTCTCTATGGATCTCTGTGTGTCTCTATGGGTCTCTGCGTGTCTCTATGGGTCTCTGTGTGTCTCTATGGGTCTCTGTGTGTCTCTATGGGTCTCTGTGTGTCTCTGGGTGTCTCTGGGTGTCTCTGGGTGTCTCTATGGGTCTCTGTGTGTCTCTATGGGTCTCAGTTCATCTCCAGGTGTCTCTGGGTCTCTGGATGTCTCTATGGGTTTCTGTGTATCGCTATGGGTCTCTGCGTGTCTCTATGGGTCTTTGGGTGTCTCTATGGGTCTCTGCGTGTCTCTATGGGTCTCTGTGTGTCTCTATGGGTCTCTGGGTGTCTCTATGGGTCTCTGGGTGTCTCTATGGGTCTCTGCGTGTCTCTATGGGTCTCTGTGTGTCTCTATGGGTCTCTGCGTGTCTCTATGGGTCTCTGTGTGTCTCTATGGGTCTCTGCGTGTCTCTATGGGTCTCTGCGTGTCTCTATGGGTCTCTGCGTGTCTCTATGGGTCTCTGTGTTTGTCTCTCTGTCTCTGTCTATCTCCCAATGATGGTTACTACGTTGATTTTTCAATCACTCATTCATCCACCCACCTACTCACCCACCCATTCACTCACCCAACCACCCAGCCACCCACTAATTCACCCACCCACTCAATCATTCACCTACTCACCCACCCACTCACTCATCCACCCACTAACTCACTCAATCACTCATCCACCCACTCACCCACAAAATCATCCATCCACTAACTCACCCACCCAGCCACCCAGCCACTCACCCACTAACTCACCCACCCAGCCACATACTCACTCACCCACTTAATAATTCACCAACTCATCCACCCACTAACTCACCCACTCACTAACTCACGCAATCACTCACCCACCCACTCAATAACTCACCTAGTCACCCACCCACTAACTAACCCACTCACTAACTCACGCAATCACTCACCCACCAACTCAATCACTCACCTAGTCACCCACCCACTAACTCATCCACTCACTAACTCACTCAGTCACTCATCCACCCAATCATCCACCCACTCACTCACTCACTCACCCATTTACCCACCCACTCACCCACCCACTAACTCACCCACTAACTCACCCACTCACCCACCTACTCACTCAATCACTCATCCACCCACTCACTCACTCACCCACTCATCCATCCACTAAATCACCCACCCAGCCACCCACCCACCCAGCCACCCACCCACTCACTCACCCAGCCACACACCCACCCACTAACAAACCTACCCACTCAATCACTCACCCACCCACTCAATCACTTACCTACTCACCCACCCACTAACTCATCCGCTCACTGACTCACTAAATCACTCATCCACCCACTAACTCACTCACCCAGCCACCCACCCACCCACCAACTAACCTACCCACTCAATCACTCACCCACCCACTCACCCACCCACTCAATCACTCACCTACTCACTCACTCACCCACTAACTCATCCGCTCACTGACTCACTCAATCACTCATCCACCCACTAACTCACTCACCCAGCCACCCACGCACCCACTAACTAACCTACACACTCAATCACTCACCCACCCACTCACCCACCCACTCAATCACTCACCTACTCACTCACCCACACACTAACTCATCCGCTCACTGACTCACTCAATCACTCATCCACCCACTAACTCACTCACCCAGCCACTAACTCACACACTCAGCCACCCACTCACTCACCCACTCAATCAATCACTCATCTACTCACCCACCCACCCACTAACTCACTCAATCACTCATCCACCCACTCATCCACCCATTAACTCACTCACTCAATCACCCACTCACCCACCCACCCACTCACCCACCCACTAACTCACACACTCAGCCACCCACTCAATCACCCACTCAATCATTCACTCACCTACTCACCCACCCACCCACCCACTAACTCACTCAATCACTCATCCACCCACTCATCCACCCATTAACTCACTCACCCAGCCACCCACTCACCCACCCATCCACTCACCCACCCACTAACTCACTCACCCAGCCACCCACCCACCCACTAACTAACCTACCCACTCAATCACTCACCCACCCACTCACCCACCCACTTAATCACTCACATACTCACTCACCCACCCACTAACTCATCCGCTCACTGACTCACTCACTCAATCACTCATCCACCCACTAACTCA
>NW_027620902.1:40000-45212 GCF_964198595.1 Lampetra fluviatilis
CACTCACTCACTCCACCCACTCACTCACTCACCCACCCACTCACTCACTCACCCACTCACTCACTCACCCACTCACTCACTCACCCACTCACTCACTCACTCACCCACTCACTCACTCACCCACTCACTCACTCACCCACTCACTCACTCACCCACTCACTCACCCACTCACCCACCCACTCACTCACCCACCCACTCACTCACTCACCCACTCACTCACTCACCCACCCACTCACTCACTCACCCACTCACTCACTCACCCACTCACTCACTCACCCACTCACTCACTCACTCACCCACTCACTCACTCACCCACTCACTCACTCACCCACTCACTCACTCACCCACTCACTCACCCACTCACCACCCACTCACTCACCCACTCACTCACTCACTCACCCACTCACTCACTCACCCACTCACTCACTCACCCACTCACTCACTCACCCACTCACTCACCCACTCACCCACCCACTCACTCACCCACTCACTCACTCACTCACCCACTCACCCACTCACCCACTTACTCACTCACCCACTCACTCACCCACTCACCCACCCACTCACTCACCCACTCACTCACTCACTCACCCACTCACCCACTCACCCACTTACTCACTCACCCACTCACTCACCCACTCACCCACCCACTCACTCACCCCACTCACTCACTCACCCACTCACCCACTCACCCACTTACTCACTCACCCACTCACTCACCCACTCACCCACCCACTCACTCACCCACTCACTCACTCACTCACCCACTCACCCACTCACCCACTTACTCACTCACCCACTCACTCACCCACTCACCCACCCACTCACTCACCCACTCACTCACTCACTCACCCACTCACCCACCCACCCACTCACACCACCCACTCACTCACCCACTCACTCACTCACTCACTCACCCACTCACTCACTCACCCACTCACCCACCCACTCACCCACTCACTCACTCACTCACTCACTCACCCACTCACCCACTCACCCACTCACTCACTCACCCACTCACCCACCCACTCACCCACTCACTCACTCACTCACTCACCCACTCACTCACTCACCCACTCACTCACTCACTCACCCACTCACTCACTCACTCACTCACCCACCCACTCACCACTCACTCACCCACTCACTCACTCACTCACTCACTCACTCACCCACTCACTCACTCACCCACTCACCCACCCACTCACCCACTCACTCACTCACTCACTCACTCACTCACCCACTCACACCCACTCACTCACTCACTCACTCACCCACTCACTCACTCACCCACTCACTCACTCACTCCCACTCACTCACTCACTCACCCACCCACTCACCCACTCACTCACCCCACTCACTCACTCACTCACCCACCTCACTCACTCACCCACTCACCCACCCACTCACCCACTCACTCACTCACTCACTCACTCACTCACCCACTCACCCACTCACTCACTCACTCACTCACCCACTCACACCACTCACCCACTCACTCACTCACTCACCCACTCACCCACTCACTCACTCACCCACTCACCCACTATGAGGTGTAACTCACCAGAACCAGCTCCAAGTGGCATCTACACACAACACAGATAACGACATCATCATCATCATCAGCAGCATCATCATCAGCATCATCAGCATCATCATCAGCATCAGCAGCATCATCATCATCATCAGCATCATCATCAGCATCATCATCAGCAGCAGCATCATCATCATCAGCATCATCAGCATCATCATCAGCATCATCAGCATCATCAGCATCATCAGCATCATCATCAGCATCATCAGCATCATCATCAGCAGCATCATCATAGTACACAGAAATTGCTGCTACTACTAGCAACTAACAGCACTTGCCCCTACAGCCCTGCTGGAGGCTACCTGGGGGATCTTTGTCTGTGTCTCTCTCCTCCGTCTCTGAGCGCGATCAACATCATCGACAATGTCTACACACCGCTGGGTACAGCACAACGCGACTGATGATGGTGGTGGTGGTGGTGATGGTGGTGATGGTGGTGATGATGGTGATGATGGTGATGGTGGTGGTGGTGGTGATGGTTGTGATGATGGTGATGGTGGTGGTGATGGTGATGGTGGTGATGGTGATGATGGTGATGATGGTTGTGATGATGGTGATGGTGGTGATGGTGGTGGTGATGGTGATGATGGTGATGGTGGTGGTGATGGTGATGATGGTGGTGATGGTGGTGGTAATGATGATGCTGATGATGGTGATGGTGGTGCTGATGATGATGGTGGTGATGGTGATGGTAATGATGATAATGTTGATGATGTTGATGATGATGATGTTGCTGATGATGATAATGATGGCAATGATGATAATGTTGATGATGTTGATGCTGATGCTGATGTTGATGATGATGTTGATGATGTTGATGCTGATGTTGATGATGTTGATGATGGCGGTGTTGATGATGTTGATGATGCTGATGTTGATGATGGTGATGATGATGATGTTGATAATGATGCTGATGATGTTGATGATGTTGATG
The DNA here is from genome assembly GCF_964198595.1 of Lampetra fluviatilis. Classification (NCBI taxonomy): domain Eukaryota; kingdom Metazoa; phylum Chordata; class Hyperoartia; order Petromyzontiformes; family Petromyzontidae; genus Lampetra; species Lampetra fluviatilis. The sequence continues at coordinate 42,529 of NW_027620902.1, forward strand.
ATGCTGATGTTGATGATGGTGGTGTTGATGATGTTGATGATGTTGATGATGTTGATGATGGGATGTGTCTAACCACGTACCGGCATCCGCATAGCCGAGGAGGAGGAGGAGGAGACGAGGCAGCAGGCGACGATGGCGCTCGCCACGTGCAGAATGATGGCAGCCATTGATCAGCTACGGGGAGAGGGGGGCACGGGGAGAGGGGGGCACGGGGAGAGGGGGGCACGGGGAGAGGGGGGCACGGGGAGAGGGGGGCACGGGGGGAGGGGGGCACGGGGAGAGGGGGGCACGGGGAGAGGGGGGCACGGGGAGAGGGGGGCACGGGGAGAGGGGGGCACGGGGAGAGGGGGGCACGGGGAGAGGGGGGCACGGGGGGAGGGGGGCACGGGGAGAGGGGGGCACGGGGAGAGGGGGGCACGGGGAGAGGGGGGCACGGGGAGAGGGGGGCACGGGGGGAGGGGGGCACGGGGGGAGGGGGGGGCACGGGGAGAGGGGGGCACGGGGAGAGGGGGGCACGGGGAGAGGGGGGCACGGGGAGAGGGGGGCACGGGGAGAGGGGGGCACGGGGAGAGGGGGGCACGGGGAGAGGGGGGCACGGGGAGGGGGGCACGGGTAGCTGAGTCAATGGGGGGGGGGGGGGCAGCCTGGTCAGGCAGTCAGTCAGTCACTCAGTCAGTTACTCAGTTAGTCACTCAGTCAGTCGGTCACTCAGTTAGTCGGTCAGTCACTCAGTCACTCAGTCAGTCACTCAGTCAATCAGTCACTCAGTCAGTCAATCAGTCAGTCACTCAGTCACTCAGTCAGTCACTCAGTCAGTCAGTCACTCAGTCAATCAGTCACTCAGTCAGTCACTCAGTCAGTCACTCAGTCACTCAGTCAGTCACTCAGTCAGTCACTCAGTCACTCAGTCAGTCACTCAGTTAGTCAGTCAGTCAGTCACTCAGTCAGTCAGTCAGTTAGTCAGTTAGTCAGTCAGTCAGTTAGTCAGTAGGTCACTCACTCACTCAGTCAGTCAGTCAGTTAGTCAGTCAGTCAGTCAGTCAGTCACTCAGTCAGTCAGTCACTCAGTCAGTTACTCACTCACTCAGTCAGTCAGTCACTCACTCAGTCAGTCACTCACTCATTCAGTCACTCAGTCAGTCACTCAGTCAGTCACTCACTTACCTCCTCACACACTCACCACTCACTCACCTACTCACACAATCACCTACTCACTCACTCACCTACTCACACACTCACACACTCACTCACCTACTCACACAATCACCTACTCACTCACTCACCTACTCACACACTCACACACTCACTCACCTACTCACTCATTCACCTACTCACACACTCACTCACCCACTCACTCACACACTCACTCACACACTCACTCACTTACCTACTCACACACTCACTCACACACTCACTCACCTACCCACTCACTCACCTACTCACTCACTCACACACTCACTCACTTTATCACTCACCCACTCACTCACTCACCCACTCACACACTCACCTACTCACTCACTCACACACTCACTCACTCACCTACTCACTCACTCACCTACCCACTCACTCACCTACTCACTCACTCACACACTCACTCACTTTATCACTCACCCACTCACTCACTCACCCACTCACACACTCACCTACTCACTCACTCACACACTCACTCACTCACCTACTCACACACTCACACACTCACTCACCTACTCACTCACTCACCTACTCACTCACTTACCTACTCACACACTCACCTACTCACTCACTCACCTACTCACTCACTCACCTACTCACTCACTCACCTACTCACTCACTCACCTACTCACACACTCGCTCACCTACTCACTCACTCACCTACTCACACACTCACCTACTCACTCACTCACCTACTCACTCACTCACCTACTCACTCACTCACCTACTCACTCACTCACCTACTCACACACTCACCTACTCACACACTCACACACTCACTCACCTACTCACTCACTCACCTACTCACACACTCACCTACTCACTCACTCACCTACTCACTCACTCACCTACTCACTCACTCACCTACTCACTCACTCACCTACTCACACACTCGCTCACCTACTCACACACTCACCTACTCACTCACTCACCTACTCACTCACTCACCTACTCACACACTCACTCACCTACCCACTCACTCACCTACTCACACACTCACTCACACACTCACTCACTTACCTACTCACACACTCACTCACCCACTCACTCACACACTCACTCACACACTCACTCACTTACCTACTCACACACTCACACACTCACTCACCTACTCACACACTCACCTACTCACACACTCACACACTCAAACACTTACCTACTCACACACTCACACACTCACCTACTCAATCACTCACACACTCACCTACCCACTCACTCACCGACTCACTCACACACACACCTACTCACTCACTCACTCACACACTCACTCATTCATTCACTCACTCACACACTCACTCACACACTCACTCACACACTCACTCACACACTCACTCACACACACACCTACTCTCTCACTCACTCACACACTCACTCAGTCACCTACTCACACACTCACTCACACACTCACTCACTCACACACTCACTCACTCACACACTCACTCACTCACTCACCTACTCACTCACTCATACACTCACTCACCTACTCACACACT
>NW_027620903.1:0-7500 GCF_964198595.1 Lampetra fluviatilis
CGGCACGTGGCCTGAGACCACGTGGTTGCTTTGCATTCTGGGAGGAGTGCATCGTGCTTGCAGCTGCAGTGGGGAGACTGCTGGGCTTGCGGGGAAACTCGGTGGAGGCGATGAGGAGGGTGAAACAGAAAAGTAGCACACACCAGCACCTGGCTACGTCTCCTGTGAGTTGTGTAGTGTAGTGTGTAGTGTATAGTGTAGTTTAGTTTGTAGTGTATAGTGTAGTGTGGGGAGACTTCTGGGCCTGCGGGGAAACTCGGTGGAGGCGATGAGGAGGGTGAAACAGAAAAGTAGCACACATCAGCATCTCGCTACGTCTCCTGTGAGTTGTGTAGTGTAGTGTGTAGTGTATAGTGTAGTTTAGTTTGTAGTGTAGTGTGTAGTGTAGTGTATAGTGTAGTGTACAGAGTGGTGGTAGTGCGATGAGGAGGGTGAAACAGAAAAGTAGCACACACCAGCACCTGGCTACGTCTCCTGTGAGTTGTGTAGTGTGTAGTGTATAGTGTAGTTTAGTTTGTAGTGTAGTGTGTAGTGTAGTGTATAGTGTAGTGTACAGAGTGGTGGTAGTGCGATGAGGAGGGTGAAACAGAAAAGTAGCACACACCAGCACCTGGCTACGTCTCCTGTGAGTTGTGTAGTGTGTAGTGTATAGTGTAGTTTAGTTTGTAGTGTAGTGTGTAGTGTAGTGTATAGTGTAGTGTACAGAGTGGTGGTAGTGCGATGAGGAGGGTGAAACAGAAAAGTAGCACACACCAGCACCTGGCTACGTCTCCTGTGAGTTGTGTAGTGTGTAGTGTATAGTGTAGTTTAGTTTGTAGTGTAGTGTGTAGTGTAGTGTATAGTGTAGTGTACAGAGTGGTGGTAGTGCGATGAGGAGGGTGAAACAGAAAAGTAGCACACACCAGCACCTGGCTACGTCTCCTGTGAGTTGTGTAGTGTGTAGTGTATAGTGTAGTTTAGTTTGTAGTGTAGTGTGTAGTGTAGTGTATAGTGTAGTGTACAGAGTGGTGGAGGCGATGAGGAGGGTGAAACAGAAAAGTAGCACACACCAGCACCTGGCTACGTCTCCTGTGAGTTGTGTAGTGTAGTGTGTAGTGTATAGTGTAGTGTAGTGTGTAGTGTAGTGTATAGTGTAGTGTACAGAGTGGTGGAGGCGATGAGGAGGGTGAAACAGAAAAGTAGCACACACCAGCACCTGGCTACGTCTCCTGTGAGTTGTGTAGTGTAGTGTGTAGTGTATAGTGTAGTGTATAGTGTAGTGTATAGTGTAGTGTATAGTAGTGTAGTGTATAGTGTAGTGTATAGTGTAGTGTGTAGTGTGTAGTATAGTATGTAGTGTAGTGTATAGTGTAGTGTGTAGTGTAGTGTATAGTGTAGTGTATAGTGTAGTGCATAGTGTAGTGTATAGTAGTGTAGTATATAGTGTAGAGTATAGTGTAGTGTATAGTGTAGTGTATAGTAGTGTAGTGTATAGTGTAGTGTATAGTGTAGTGTATAGTGTAGTGTATAGTAGTGTAGTGTATAGTAGTTTAGTGTATAGTGTAGTGTATAGTAGTGTAGTGTATAGTGTAGTGTATAGTAGTGTAGTGTATAGTGTAGTGTATAGTAGTGTAGTGTATAATAGTGTAGTGTATAGTGTAGTGTATAGTGTAGTGTATAGTAGTGTAGTGTATAGTAGTGTAGTGTATAGTAGTGTATAGTGTAGTGTATAGTAGTGTAGTGTATAGTAGTGTAGTGTATAGTGTAGTGTATAGTGTAGTGTATAGTAGTGTAGTGTATAGTAGTGTAGTGTATAGTGTAGTGTATAGTGTAGTGTATAGTAGTGTAGTATGTAGTGTAGTGTATAGTGTAGTGTATAGTAGTGTAGTGTATAGTAGTGTAGTGTATAGTGTAGTGTATAGTGTAGTGTATAGTGTAGTGTGTAGTGTAGTGTATAGTGTAGTGTATAGTAGTATAGTGTATAGTGTAGTGTATAGTGTAGTGTATAGTAGTGTAGTGTATAGTGTAGTGTATAGTAGTGTAGTGTATAGTGTAGTGTATAGTGTAGTGTAGAGTGTAGTGTATAGTGTAGTGTATAGTGTAGTTAATAGTGTATAGTGTAGTGTGTAGTGTGGTGTGTAGTGTAGTAGTGTATAGTGTAGTGTATAGTGTAGTGTATAGTGTAGTGTAGTAGTGTATAGTGTAGTGTATAGTAGTGTATAAGTGTAGTGTATAGTAGTGTATAGTAGTGTATAGTGTATAGTGTAGTGTGTAGTGTAGTGTATAGTGTAGTTTAGTATGTAGTGTAGTGTATAGTGTAGTTTAGTATGTAGTGTAGTGTGTAGTGTATAGTGTAGTGTATAGTAGTGTAGTGTATAGTAGTGTAGTGTATAGTGTAGTGTATAGTGTAGTGTATAGTAGTGTAGTGTATAGTGTAGTGTATAGTGTAGTGTATAGTAGTATAGTGTATAGTGTAGTGTTATAGTAGTGTAGTGTATAGTGTAGTGTATAGCGTAGTGTATAGTAGTGTAGTGTAGTGTATAGTGTAGTGTATAGTGTATAGTGAATAGTGTAGTGTATAGTGTAGTGTAGTGTATAGTGTAGTGTGTAGTGTAGTAGTGTATAGTGTAGTGTATAGTGTCGTGTATAGTGTAGTGTAGTAGTGTATAGTGTAGTGTATAGTAGTGTATAGTAGTGTATAGTGTAGTGTGTAGTGTAGTGTATAGTGTAGTTTAGTATGTAGTGTAGTGTGTAGTGTAGTAGTGTAACGTATAGTGTATAGTGTAGTTTAGTATGTAGTGTAGTATGTAGTGTAGTGTATAGTGTAGTGTATAGTGTAGTGTATAGTGTAGTGTATAGTAGTGTAGTGTATAGTAGTGTAGTATGTAGTGTAGTGTATAGTGTAGTGTATAGTGTAGTGTATAGTGTAGTATGTAGTGTAGTGTATAGTGTAGTGTATAGTAGTATAGTGTATAGTGTAGTGTATAGTGTAGTGTATAGTGTAGTGTATAGTGTAGTGTATAGTAGTGTAGTGTATAGTGTAGTGTATAGTAGTGTAGTGTATAGTGTAGTGTATAGTGTAGTGTAGAGTGTAGTGTATAGTGTAGTGTATAGTGTAGTTAATAGTGTATAGTGTAGTGTATAGTAGTGTAGTGTGTAGTGTAGTGTGTAGTGTAGTGTGTAGTGTAGTAGTGTATAGTGTAGTGTATAGTGTAGTGTATAGTGTAGTGTAGTAGTGTATAGTGTAGTGTATAGTAGTGTATAGTGTAGTGTAGTGTATAGTAGTGTATAGTAGTGTATAGTGTAGTGTGTAGTGTAGTGTATAGTGTAGTTTAGTATGTAGTGTAGTGTATAGTGTAGTTTAGTATGTAGTGTAGTGTGTAGTGTATAGTGTAGTGTATAGTGTAGTGTGTAGTGTAGTGTATAGTGTAGTGTATAGTGTAGTGTATAGTAGTGTAGTGTATAGTAGTGTAGTGTATAGTGTAGTGTATAGTGTAGTGTATAGTAGTGTAGTGTATAGTAGTGTAGTGTATAGTGTAGTGTATAGTGTAGTGTATAGTGGTGTAGTGTATAGTGTAGTGTGTAGTGTGTAGTATGTAGTGTAGTCTATAGTAGTGTAGTGTATAGTGTAGTGTATAGTGTAGTCTATAGTAGTGTAGTGTATAGTGTAGTGTATAGTGTAGTGTATAGTGTAGTGTATAGTAGTGTAGTGTATAGTAGTTTAGTGTATAGTGTAGTGTATAGTAGTGTAGTATATAGTGTAGAGTATAGTGTAGTGTATAGTGTAGTGTATAGTGTAGTGCATAGTGTAGTGTATAGTAGTGTAGTATATAGTGTAGAGTATAGTGTAGTGTATAGTGTAGTGTATAGTAGTGTAGTGTATAGTGTAGTGTATAGTGTAGTGTATAGTGTAGTGTATAGTAGTGTAGTGTATAGTAGTTTAGTGTATAGTGTAGTGTATAGTAGTGTAGTGTATAGTGTAGTGTATAGTAGTGTAGTGTATAGTGTAGTGTATAATAGTGTAGTGTATAGTGTAGTGTATAGTGTAGTGTATAGTAGTGTAGTGTATAGTAGTGTAGTGTATAGTAGTGTAGTGTATAGTAGTGTAGTGTATAGTGTAGTGTATAGTGTAGTGTATAGTAGTGTAGTGTATAGTAGTGTAGTGTATAGTGTAGTGTATAGTAGTGTAGTGTATAGTAGTGTAGTGTATAGTGTAGTGTATAGTGTAGTGTATAGTAGTGTAGTGTATAGTGTAGTATGTAGTGTAGTGTATAGTGTAGTGTATAGTAGTGTAGTGTATAGTAGTGTAGTGTATAGTGTAGTGTATAGTGTAGTGTATAGTGTAGTATGTAGTGTAGTGTATAGTGTAGTGTATAGTAGTATAGTGTATAGTGTAGTGTATAGTGTAGTGTATAGTGTAGTGTATAGTGTAGTTAATAGTGTATAGTGTAGTGTGTAGTGTAGTGTGTAGTGTAGTAGTGTATAGTGTAGTGTATAGTGTAGTGTATAGTGTAGTGTAGTAGTGTATAGTGTAGTGTATAGTAGTGTATAGTGTAGTGTAGTGTATAGTAGTGTATAGTAGTGTATAGTGTATAGTGTAGTGTGTAGTGTAGTGTATAGTGTAGTTTAGTATGTAGTGTAGTGTATAGTGTAGTTTAGTATGTAGTGTAGTGTGTAGTGTATAGTGTAGTGTATAGTGTAGTGTATAGTAGTGTAGTGTATAGTGTAGTGTATAGTGTAGTGTATAGTAGTGTAGTGTATAGTGTAGTGTATAGTGTAGTGTATAGTAGTGTAGTGTATAGTGTAGTGTATAGTAGTGTAGTGTATAGTGTAGTGTATAGCGTAGTGTATAGTAGTGTAGTGTAGTGTATAGTGTAGTGTATAGTGTATAGTGAATAGTGTAGTGTATAGTGTAGTGTAGTGTATAGTGTAGTGTGTAGTGTAGTAGTGTATAGTGTAGTGTATAGTGTCGTGTATAGTGTAGTGTAGTAGTGTATAGTGTAGTGTATAGTAGTGTATAGTAGTGTATAGTGTAGTGTGTAGTGTAGTGTATAGTGTAGTTTAGTATGAAGTGTAGTGTGTAGTGTAGTAGTGTAACGTGTAGTGTATAGTGTAGTTTAGTATGTAGTGTAGTATGTAGTGTAGTGTATAGTGTAGTGTATAGTGTAGTGTATAGTGTAGTGTATAGTAGTGTAGTGTATAGTAGTGTAGTATGTAGTGTAGTGAATAGTGTAGTGTATAGTGTAGTGTATAGTGTAGTATGTAGTGTAGTGTATAGTGTAGTGTATAGTAGTATAGTGTATAGTGTAGTGTATAGTGTAGTGTATAGTGTAGTGTATAGTAGTGTAGTGTATAGTGTAGTGTATAGTAGTGTAGTGTATAGTGTAGTGTATAGTGTAGTGTATAGTGTAGTGTAGAGTGTAGTGTATAGTGTAGTGTATAGTGTAGTTAATAGTGTATAGTGTAGTGTGTAGTGTAGTGTGTAGTGTAGTGTGTAGTGTAGTAGTGTATAGTGTAGTGTATAGTGTAGTGTAGTAGTGTATAGTGTAGTGTATAGTAGTGTATAGTGTAGTGTAGTGTATAGTAGTGTATAGTAGTGTATAGTGTATAGTGTAGTGTGTAGTGTAGTGTATAGTGTAGTTTAGTATGTAGTGTAGTGTATAGTGTAGTTTAGTATGTAGTGTAGTGTGTAGTGTAGTGTGTAGTGTAGTGTGTAGTGTAGTAGTGTATAGTGTAGTGTATAGTGTAGTGTATAGTGTAGTGTAGTAGTGTATAGTGTAGTGTATAGTAGTGTATAGTGTAGTGTAGTGTATAGTAGTGTATAGTAGTGTATAGTGTAGTGTGTAGTGTAGTGTATAGTGTAGTTTAGTATGTAGTGTAGTGTATAGTGTAGTTTAGTATGTAGTGTAGTGTGTAGTGTATAGTGTAGTGTATAGTGTAGTGTATAGTAGTGTAGTGTATAGTGTAGTGTATAGTGTAGTGTATAGTAGTGTAGTGTATAGTGTAGTGTATAGTGTAGTGTATAGTAGTGTAGTGTATTGTGTAGTGTATAGTAGTGTAGTGTATAGTGTAGTGTATAGTAGTGTAGTGTATAGTGTAGTGTATAGCGTAGTGTATAGTAGTGTAGTGTAGTGTATAGTGTAGTGTATAGTGAATAGTGTAGTGTATAGTGTAGTGTAGTGTATAGTGTAGTGTGTAGTGTAGTAGTGTATAGTGTAGTGTATAGTGTCGTGTATAGTGTAGTGTAGTAGTGTATAGTGTAGTGTATAGTAGTGTATAGTAGTGTATAGTGTAGTGTGTAGTGTAGTGTATAGTGTAGTTTAGTATGTAGTGTAGTGTGTAGTGTAGTAGTGTAACGTGTAGTGTATAGTGTAGTTTAGTATGTAGTGTAGTATGTAGTGTATAGTGTAGTGTATAGTGTAGTGTATAGTGTAGTGTATAGTATAGTATAGTGTATTGTGTAGTGTATAGTGTAGTGTATAGTGTAGTGTATAGTGTAGTGTATAGTGTAGTGTAGTGTATAGTGTAGTGTATAGTGTAGTGTATAGTATATAATAGTGTAGTGTATAGTGTAGTGTATAGTGTAGTGTACAGTGTAGTGTACAGTGTAGTGTACAGTGTAGTGTATAGTGTAGTGTATAGTGTAGTGTGTCTCTCCCTCCCTCCTACCTCCCCCCTGCCTCTCTCACTCTCTCACTCTCTCTCACTCTCCTCCCTCCCTCACCACCTCACTCACCACCTCACTCACTCTCTCTCTCTCTCACTCTCTCTCACTCTCTCTCACTCACTCTCTCGCTCACTCTTTCACGCTCACACTTTCTCACTCACCCCCTCACTAACTCTCTCTCACTCTCCTCCCTCCCTCACTAACTCTCACACTCACTCACCACCTCACTCACTCACTCTCTCACCACCTCACTCACTCACTCACCATCTCACTCACTCACCACCTCTCTCACTCTCTCACTCTCCCTCCCACCGCAGTCAGCGAGCGCCTTCGCCGTGCGCTCCCTCCCCGTCTCCTCGTGGCGCGACGTGGACGAGGCCTCCCGCTCCCTCGCCTTCCCCTGCGTCCTCAAACTCGAGTTCGGAGCCGGCGCGGTCGGCGCCCGCCTCGTCGCCGACGCCGGCGAGTGTCGTCGCCGCGCCCGCTCCGTCGCCCGCGACCTCCGCCAGGAGAGCGACTTCCCCGGCATCGGCCTGGGCTTCGGCAACGCCATGCTCCTCGCCGAATTCGCCGGGGGCACGGAACACGATGTGGACGTGATCGTCTACGGGGGTCGCCTGGTGGCATCTTTCGTGTCCGACAACGGGCCCACGCGCCTCCCCGCCCTGGCCGAGACGGCCGCGGCGATGCCCTCAGGCCTCCCCGACGACCGACGGGCCCAGCTGGTGGCCGCCGCCCACCGCTGCTGCGTGGAGTGCGGCCTTCGAGACGGAGTCTTCAACGTCGAGCTGAAGCTCACGGCGCTCGGGCCCAGGCTGGTGGAGATCAACGGCCGCATGGGCGGCTTCTACCTC
>NW_027620903.1:10000-50000 GCF_964198595.1 Lampetra fluviatilis
TACGCTACACTATACACTACACTATACACTACACTATACACTGCACTACTATACACTACACTATACACTACACTATACACTACACTAAACACTACACTACTATACACTATACTATACACTACACTATACACTACACTATACTATACACTATACTATACACTACACTATACACGACACTATACACTACACTATACACTACTATACACTGCACTATACACTACACTTTCCACTACACACTAAACACTACACTATACACTACACTATACACTACACTATACACTACACTATACACTTCACTATACACTACACTATACACTACACTATACACTACACTATACACTACACTATACACTACACTATACACTACACTACTATACAATACACTACTATACAATACACTATACACTACACTATACACTACACTACTACACTATACACTACACTATACACTACACTATACACTACACTGGCTGTGACTTAGTGGGTAGGGGTTGGGGTACTTTCCTTCGTCCGCTGTGAATCGTTACCGGAACTGCGCCTGTTGCTGTTGTCACTGTTGCTCCCTCTGCTTTTTCCACTGGCCACAACCCGTGCCGTGCCAGCCTGGCACGGGTCAGGAGATCGTCACGGATGGGTTGTTTCCACTGCCGTGCCGTGCCGTGGTGGTGGTGGTGAATGAGTGGAGGTGGTGCAATGCAACCCGTGCCAGGCTGGCTTCGTTATGACTCGATTAGGATGTATGTGTGTTCCGGTGTGGAAAAAAACTAACTCAACCCGTGCCATGCTGGCTCAGTTCTGGCTCGATTCGGATGTTTGTGTGTTCCGGTGAGAAACAAACTAGCTCAACCCGTGCCACGCTGGCTCGGATATGTGTGTGTTAAAGTGGAAAAAAAAACTAACCCATGCCACGCCGGCTCGGATATGTGTGTGTTAAAGTGGAAAAAAACTAACCCGTGCCACGCTGGCCCCATGCTGGCTTGGCTCGGATATGTGTGTGTGTTCCAGTGCAAAAAAAAAACAATCCGTGCCATGCTAGCCCCGTGCTGGCTTGGCTTAGAATCGGATATGTTTGGGCCAGTGGAAAAAAAAACTGCAACCCGTGCCACGCTGGTCCCGTGCTGGCTTGGCTCGGTTATGTGTCTGTGTGTGTGTGCCAGTGGAAAAAACAATTGCCCATACCTAGGCCTTGACCGTAGTTATATATTATAAATTATTACTTAAGGCTAAGATTGAAAGCTCTAGGGGAGAGAGGGGGGGAGGGTAAAATAGCATAACTCCTCGCTAATTATACTATAACGATATGCTAATGATATGCTAATTTTATGCAAATTATTGTGTTAATGAGACGCTGATGTATTAATGTTCTAGAAGGCTGTTTAATTTATGCGGCGATTCATATTCATGACGGGGGAGGTGGGGCGGAGGGTGACGTGACGTCATTCATCTGTTTCACCTCCCCCCCCCCCCCCGAGTCTACGTCACTAAAAAAGTGGAAGGGGTGAAGTCATTCATCTGTTCCACCCCCCCCCCCTCCTTGGGGTTACGTCACTAAGAAGGTGGGATGGTGACGTCATTCATCTGTTTCACCCCCTCCCCCTCGTTGGGGGTTACGTCACTAAAAAGGTGGGGGAGGGGTGACGTCATTCATCTGTTCCACCCCCCCGCCCCCTCCTTGGGGTTACGTCACTAAGAAGGTGGGATGGTGACGTCATTCATCTGTTTCACCCCCTCCCCCTCCTTGGGGGTTACGTCACTAAAAAGGTGGGGGAGGGGTGACGTCATTCATGTGTTCCACCCCCTCCCCTTGAGAGCTACGTCACTAAAAAGGTGGGATGGTGACGTCATTCATCTGTTTCACCCTCCCCCTTTTGGGGGCTACGTCACTAAAACGGTGGAGGGTGACGTCATTCATCTGTTTCACCCCCCCTCCCAATGGGAGCTACGTCACTAAGAAGGTGGGATGGTGACGTCATTCATCTGTTTCACCCCCCCCCCCTTGTGGTCACGTCACTAAGAAGGTGGGGAGGGGTGACGTCATTCATCTGTTTCACTCCCCCTCCCAATGGGGGCTACGTCACTAAGAAGGTGGGAGGGGGTGACGTCATTCATGTGTTCCACCCGCCCACGTGGGGGCTACGTCACTAAGAAGGTGGGAGGGGGTGACGTCATTCATGTGTTCCACCCGCCCACGTGGGGGCTACGTCACTAAGAAGGTGGTGGGTGACGTCATTCATGTGTTCCACCCGCCTCCTTGGGGGCTACGTCAGTAAGAAGGTGGGGGGGGGTGACGTCATTCATGTGTTCACCCCCCCCCCCTTGGGGGCTACGTCACTAAGAAGGTGGGATTGGTGACGTCATTCATGTGTTCCACCCGCCTCCTTGGGGGCTACGTCACTAAGAAGGTGGGGGGGGGGGGTGACGTCATTCATGTGTTCACCCCCCCCCCCCCCTTGGGGGCTACATCAGTAAGAAGGTGGGAGGGGGTGACGTCATTCATGTGTTCCACCCGCCCACTTGGGGGCTACGTCACTAAGGTGGGGGTGGGGGTGACGTCATTCATGTGTTCACCCCCCCCTTGGGGGCTACGTCACTAAGGTGGGGGGGGGGGGGTGACGTCATTCATCTGTTTTCCCTCCCCCCCCCTTGGGGGCTACGTCAGTAAGAAGGTGGGTGGGGTGACGTCATTCATGTGTTCACCCCCCCCCCCTTGGGGGCTACGTCAGTAAGAAGGTGGGGGGGGGGGTGACGTCATTCATCTGTTTTCCCTCCCAATGGGGGCTACGTCACTAAGAAGGTGGGATGGTGACGTCATTCATCTGTTTCACCCTCCCAATGGGGGCTACGTCACTAAGAAGGTGGGATGGTGACGTCATTCATCTGTTTCACCCTCCCAATGGGGGCTACGTCACTAAGAAGGTGGGATGGTGACGTCATTCATCTGTTTCACCCTCCCATTGGGATCTACGTCACTAAGAAGGGGGGGGTGACGTCATTCATCTGTTCCCCCTCCCAATGGGAGCTACGTCACTAAGAAGGTGGGATGGTGACGTCATTCATCTGTTCCCCCTCCCAATGGGGGCTACGTCACTAAGAAGGTGGGATGGTGACGTCATTCATCTGTTTCACCCTCCATATAGGAGCTACGTCACTAAACAGGTGGGATGGTGACGTCATTCATCTGTTTCACCCCCTCCCCTTGGGGGCTACGTCACTAAGAAGGTGGGATGGTGACGTCATTCATGTGTTACCCCTCCCATTGGGGTCCACGTCACTAAAAAGGGGGGGGGGGGTTGACGTCATCTGTTTCCCCCTCCCCTTGGGGGCTACGTCACTAAGGTGGAGGGTGATGTCATTCATCTGTTCCCCCCCCCCCCAATGGGGGCTACGTCACTAAGAAGGTGGGGGAGGGGTGACGTCATTCATCTGTTACCCCCTCCCATTGGGGGCTACGTCACTAAAAAGGTGGGGGGGGGGTGACGTCATTCATCTGTTTCACCCCCCAATGGGGTCTACGTCACTACGAAGGTGGGGGGGGGGGGGGTGGGGGCCCGTGACGTCACGCGTTGTCCGACGTTCCGCTACACCCCCCTTCGGCCTCTCCGAAACGTCTGACGTGGTCACGTGGCTCCGTGGGGGGAGAGGGGGAGGGGGGAGGGGTGATGGTGGTGGTGGTAATGGTGATGATGGTGATGGTGGTGATAGTGATGGTGTTAAAAATGTAATCAATAAAACGCTGCCGCCTATCACGAGTGGAGATTAATGTTGAGTCTGCGTGGTCTTTCATTATCATAGACAGGTGGTGGTGATGATGGTAGTGGTGGTTGAGGTGGTGGTTGAGGTGGTGGTGGTCATCTCGGTCCAACAACAACGGAGGGCGGAGGAGCGACGCTCACAACAACGAGCGGAGCGCCGGGTATTATTAATAAGCCGTCCATGAAAAATGTTTAATTGCTTGAAAGGAGGCGATTGATTGATGAATTCATGCCGATTTTGATAGGGGCACGCATTGTCACCGGATCTGAGTACGTGTGCGCAATGTGGAATTGATTGGGCAGCGGGAAGTGGACTAACTTTTGATTGCAAGATTTGACCACGGCACGGGTATCAAGTTGAATAAAACCGCTGAATAAAACCGTTGAATGAAACCGTTGAATTAAACCGTTGAATAAAACCGTTGGATAAAACCGTTGAATAAAAACGTTGAATAAAACCGCTGAATAAAACCGTTGAATAAAACCATTGAATGAAACCGTTGAATAAAACCTCTGAATAAAACCGTTGAATTAAACCGTTGAATAAAACCGTTGAATAAAACCGCTGAATAAAACCGTTGAATAAAAACGTTGAATAACACCGTTGAATGAAACCGTTGAATTAAACCATTGAATAAAACCGTTGAATAAAACCGCTGAATAAAACCGTTGAATAAAACCGCTGAATAAAACCGTTGAATACAACCGTTGAATAAAACCGTTAAATTAAACAGTTGAATAAAACCGTTGAATAAAATCGTTGAATGAAACCGCTGAATAAAACCGTTGAATGAAACCGTTGAATGAAACCGCTGAATAAAACCGTTGAATAAAACCGTTGAATAAAACCGCTGAATAAAACTGTTGAATGAAACCGTTGAATGAAACCGTTGAATAAAAACGTTGAATAAAACCGTTGAATCAAACCGTTGAATGAAACCGTTGAATGAAACCGTTGAATGAAACCGTTGAATGAAACCGCTGAATAAAACCGCTGAATAAAACCGTTGAATAAAACCACTGAATAAAACTGTTGAATGAAACCGTTGAATGAAACTGTTGAATAAAAACGTTGAATAAAACCGTTGAATCAAACCGTTGAATGAAACCGTTGAATGAAACCGTTGAAAAAAAACGTTGAATAAAACCGTTGAATAAAACCGTTGAATAAAACAGTTGAATAAAAACGTTGAATAAAACCGTTGAATAAAACCGTTGAATAAAACCGCTGAATAAAAACGCTGAATAAAAACGTTGAATAAAACCGTTGAATAAAACCGTTGAATGAAACCGTTGAATAAAACAGTTGAATAAAAACGTTGAATAAAACCGTTGAATAAAACCGTTGAATAAAAACGCTGAATAAAAACGTTGAATAAAAACGTTGAATAAAAACGCTGAATAAAACCGTTGAATAAAACCGTTGAATAAAACAGTTGAATAAAACCGTTGAATAAATCCGCTGAATAAAACCGTTGAATAAAACCGTTGAATAAAACCGCTGAATAAAACCGTTGAATAAAACCGCTGAATAAAAACGTTGAATAAAAACGTTGAATAAAACCGTTGAATAAAACCGCTGAATAAAACCGCTGAATAAAACCGCTGAATAAAACAGTTGAATAAAAACGTTGAATAAAACCGTTGAATAAAACCGTTGAATAAAACCGTTGAATAAAACCGTTGAATAAAACCGCTGAATAAAAACGTTGAATAAAAACGCTGAATAAAACCGTTGAATAAAACCGTTGAATAAAACCGCTGAATAAAAACGTTGAATAAAAACGCTGAATAAAACCGTTGAATAAAACGCTGAATAAAACCGTTGAATAAAACGCTGAATAAAACCGTTGAATAAAACCGTTGAATAAAACCGCTGAATAAAAACGTTGAATAAAAACGCTGAATAAAACCGTTGAATAAAACCGTTGAATAAAACCGTTGAATAAAACCGTTGAATAAATCCGCTGAATAAAACCGTTGAATAAAACCGTTGAACAAAACCGCTGAATAAAACCGTTGAATAAAAACGTTCAATAACACCGTTGAATGAAACCGTTGAATAAAACCGCTGAATAAAACCGTTAAATAAAACCGTTGAATAAAACCGTTGAATAAAACCGTTGAATTAAACCGTTGAATAAAACCGTTGAATAAAACCGCTGAATAAAACCGTTGAATAAAAACGTTGAATAACACCGTTGAATGAAACCGTTGAATGAAACCATTGAATAAAACCGTTGAATAAAACCGTTGAATAAAACCGTTGAATAAAACCGTTGAATAAAACCGTTGAATAAAAACGTTGAATAACACCGTTGAATGAAACCGTTGAATGAAACCATTGAATAAAACCGTTGAATGAAACCATTGAATAAAACCGTTGAATAAAACCGTTGAATAAAACCGTTGAATAAAACCGTTGAATAAAACCGCTGAATAAAACCGTTGAATAAAACCGCTGAATAAAACCGTTGAATTAAACCGCTGAATAAAACCGTTGAATAAAGCCTTTGAATAAAACCGTTGAATTAAACCGCTGAATAAAACCGTTGAATACAACCGTTGAATAAAACCGTTAAATTAAACAGTTGAATAAAACCGCTGAATAAAACCGTTGAATAAAACCGTTGAATAAAACCGTTGAATAAAATCGTTGAATGAAACCGCTGAATAAAAACGTTGAATAAAAACGCTGAATAAAACCGTTGAATAAAACCGTTGAATAAAACCGTTGAATAAAACCGTTGAATAAAAACGCTGAATAAAAACGTTGAATAAAACTGTTGAATACAACCGTTGAATAAAACCGTTGAATAAAAACGTTGAATAAAACCGTTGAATAAAACCGTTGAATAAAACCGTTGAATAAAACCGTTGAATAAAAACGTTGAATAA
Organism: Lampetra fluviatilis; assembly: GCF_964198595.1. Taxonomy (NCBI): domain Eukaryota; kingdom Metazoa; phylum Chordata; class Hyperoartia; order Petromyzontiformes; family Petromyzontidae; genus Lampetra; species Lampetra fluviatilis. The sequence continues at coordinate 16,651 of NW_027620903.1, forward strand.
AAACGCTGAATAAAACCGCTGAATAAAACCGTTGAATGAAACCGTTGAATGAAACCGCTGAATAAAACTGTTGAATACAACCGTTGAATAAAACCGTTGAATAAAACCGCTGAATAAAACTGTTGAATAAAACCGTTGAATAAAACCGTTGAATGAAACCGTTGAATAAAACCGTTGAATGAAACCGTTGAATGAAACCGTTGAATAAAAACGTTGAATAAAACTGTTGAATAAAACCGTTGAATGAAACCGTTGAATAAAAACGTTGAATAAAACCGCTGAATAAAACTGTTGAATAAAACCGTTGAATAAAACCGCTGAATGAAACCGTTGAATGAAACCGTTGAATAAAACCGCTGAATAAAACTGTTGAATAAAACCGTTGAATGAAACCGTTGAATAAAAACGTTGAATAAAACCGCTGAATAAAACTGTTGAATAAAACCGTTGAATAAAACCGCTGAATGAAACCGTTGAATAAAACCGTTGAATGAAACCGTTGAATGAAACCGTTGAATAAAACCGTTGAATAAAACCGTTGAATACAACCGTTGAATAAAACCGTTGAATAAAACCGTTGAATAAAACCGTTGAATACAACCGTTGAATAAAACCGTTGAATGAAACCGTTGAATGAAACCGTTGAATAAAACCGTTGAATGAAACCGTTGAATACAACCGCTGAATGAAACCGTTGAATAAAACCGTTGAATGAAACCGTTGAATGAAACCGTTGAATAAAACCGTTGAATGAAACCGTTGAATAAAACCGTTGAATGAAACCGTTGAATAAAACCGTTGAATAAAACCGTTGAATAAAACCGTTGAATGAAACCGTTGAATAAAACCGTTGAATAAAACCGTTGAATAAAACCGTTGAATAAAACCGTTGAATAAAACCGTTGAATGAAACCGTTGAATGAAACCGCTGAATAAAACCGCTGAATAAAACCGTTGAATAAAACCGTTGAATAAAACCGCTGAATAAAACCGCTGAATAAAACCGTTGAATACAACCGTTGAATACAACCGTTGAATAAAACCGTTGAATACAACCGTTGAATACAACCGTTGAATAAAACCGTTGAATAAAACCGTTGAATAAAAACGTTGAATAACACCGTTGAATGAAACCGTTGAATGAAACCATTGAATAAAACCGTTGAATAAAACCGCTGAATAAAACCGTTGAATTAAACCGCTGAATAAAACCGCTGAATAAAACAGTTGAATAAAACCGTTGAATAAAACCGTTAAATTAAACAGTTGAATAAAACCGCTGAATAAAACCGTTGAATAAAACCGCTGAATAAAACCGTTAAATTAAACAGTTGAATAAAACCGCTGAATAAAACAGTTGAATAAAACCGCTGAATAAAACAGTTGAATAAAACCGTTGAATAAAATCGTTGAATGAAACCGTTGAATAAAACCGTTGAATGAAACCGTTGAATGAAACCGTTGAATAAAACCGTTAAATTAAACAGTTGAATAAAACCGTTGAATGAAACAGTTGAATAAAACCGTTGAATAAAATCGTTGAATGAAACCGCTGAATAAAACCGTTGAATGAAACCGTTGAATGAAACCGCTGAATAAAACCGTTGAATAAAACTGTTGAATACAACCGTTGAATAAAACCGTTGAATGAAACCGTTGAATGAAACCGTTGAATAAAACTGTTGAATGAAACCGCTGAATAAAACCGTTGAATAAAACCGTTGAATAAAACCGTTGAATAAAACTGTTGAATACAACCGTTGAATAAAACCGTTGAATAAAACCGTTGAATGAAACCGTTGAATGAAACCGTTGAATAAAACCGTTGAATGAAACCGTTGAATGAAACCGTTGAATAAAACCGTTGAATAAAACCGTTGAATAAAACTGTTGAATAAAACAGTTGAATAAAAACGTTGAATAAAACCGTTGAATGAAACCGTTGAATAAAACCGTTGAATAAAACCGCTGAATAAAAATGCTGAATAAAAACGTTGAATAAAACCGTTGAATAAAACCGTTGAATGAAACCGTTGAATGAAACCGTTGAATAAAACAGTTGAATAAAAACGCTGAATAAAACCGTTGAATAAAACCGCTGAATAAAAACGCTGAATAAAACCGTTGAATAAAACCGTTGAATAAGAACGTTGAATAAAACCGTTGATTAAAAACGCTGAATAAAACCGTTGAATAAAACCGTTGAATAAAACCGTTGAATAAAACCGTTGAATAAAAACGTTGAATAAAACCGTTGAATAAAACCGTTGAATAAAAACGCTGAATAAAACCGTTGAATAAAACCGTTGAATAAAAACGTTGAATAAAAACGCTGAATAAAACCGTTGAATAAAACCGTTGAATAAAAACGTTGAATAAAACCGTTGAATAAAAACGCTGAATAAAACCGTTGAATAAAAACGTTGAATAAAACCGTTGAATAAAAACGCTGAATAAAACCGTTGAATAAAACCGTTGAATAAAACCGTTGAATAAAAACGCTGAATAAAACCGTTGAATAAAACCGTTGAATAAAAACGCTGAATAAAACCGTTGAATAAAACCGTTGAATAAAAACGTTGAATAAAACCGTTGAATAAAAACGCTGAATAAAACCGTTGAATAAAACCGTTGAATAAAAACGATGAATAAAACCGTTGAATAAAACCGTTGAATAAAACCGTTGAATAAAACCGTTGAATAAAACCGTTGAATAAAACCGTTGAATAAAACCGTTGAATAAAAACGTTGAATAAAACCGTTGAATAAAAACGTTGAATAAAAACGTTGAATAAAAACGTTGAATGAAGCCGTTGAATAAAACCGCTGAATAAAACAGTTGAATAAAACCGTTGAATAAAACCGTTGAATAAAACCGTTGAATAAAACCGTTGAATAAAACCGCTGAATAAAACCGTTGAATAAAACTGTTGAATGAAACCGTTGAATTAAACCGTTGAATAAAACCGCTGAATATAACCGTTGAATAAAACCGTTGAATAAAACTGTTGAATAAAACCGTTGAATTAAACCGTTGAATTAAACCGTTGAATAAAACCGTTGAATAAAACCGTTGAATAAAACTGTTGAATTAAACCGTTGAATAAAACCGTTGAATAAAACTGTTGAATTAAACCGTTGAATAAAACCGTTGAATAAAACTGTTGAATAAAACCGTTGAATTAAACCGTTGAATTAAACCGTTGAATAAAACCGTTGAATTAAACCGTTGAATTAAACCGTTGAATTAAACCGTTAAATAAAACCGTTGAATTAAACCGTTGAATAAAACCGCTGAATATAACCGTTGAATAAAACCGTTGAATTAAACCGTTGAATAAAACTGTTGAATAAAACCGTTGAATTAAACCGTTGAATTAAACCGTTGAATAAAACCGTTGAATAAAACCGTTGAATAAAACCGTTGAATACAACCGCTGAATAAAACCGCTGAATAAAACAGTTGAATTAAACCGTTGAATAAAACCGTTGAATTAAACCGTTGAATAAAACCGCTGAATAAAACCGTTGAATAAAACCGCTGAATAAAACCGTTGAATGAAACCGTTGAATAAAATCGTTGAATAACACCATTGAATGAAACCGTTGAATAAAACCGCTGAATAAAACCGTTGAATAAAACCGCTGAATAAAACCGTTGAATAAAACCGTTGAATAAAACCGTTGAATAAAACCGTTGAATAAAAACGTTGAGTAACACCGTTGAATGAAACCGTTGAATAAAACCGTTGAATAAAACCGTTGAATAAAACCGTTGAATTAAACCGCTGAATAAAACCGTTGAATAAAACCGTTAAATTTAACAGTTGAATAAAACCGCTGAATAAAACCGTTGAATAAAACCATTGAATGAAACCGCTGAATAAAACCGTTGAATGAAACCGTTGAATGAAACCGCTGAATAAAACCGTTGAATAAAACCGTTGAATAAAACCGCTGAATAAAACCGTTGAATGAAACCGTTGAATGAAACCGTTGAATAAAAACGTTGAATAAAACCGTTGAATAAAACCGTTGAATGAAACCGTTGAATAAAACAGTTGAATAAAAATGTTGAATAAAATCGTTGAATAAAACCGTTGAATAAAACCGCTGAATAAAAACGCTGAATAAAAACGTTGAATTAAACCGTTGAATAAAACCGTTGAATGAAACCGTTGAATAAAACAGTTGAATAAAAACTTTGAATAAAACCGTTGAATAAAACCGCTGAATAAAACCGTTGAATAAAACTGTTGAATGAAACCGTTGAATGAAACCGTTGAATAAAACCGTTGAATAAAACCGTTGAATACAACCGTTGAATAAAACCGTTGAATAAAACCGTTGAATAAAACCGTTGAATACAACCGTTGAATAAAACCGTTGAATGAAACCGTTGAATGAAACCGTTGAATAAAACCGTTGAATGAAACCGTTAAATACAACCGCTGAATGAAACCGTTGAATAAAACCGTTGAATGAAACCGTTGAATGAAACCGTTGAATAAAACCGTTGAATGAAACCGTTGAATAAAACCGTTGAATGAAACCGTTGAATAAAACCGTTGAATAAAACCGTTGAATAAAACCGTTGAATGAAACCGTTGAATAAAACCGTTGAATAAAACCGTTGAATAAAACCGTTGAATAAAACCGTTGAATAAAACCGTTGAATGAAACCGTTGAATGAAACCGCTGAATAAAACCGCTGAATAAAACCGTTGAATAAAACCGTTGAATAAAACCGTTGAATAAAACCGTTGAATAAAACCGCTGAATAAAACCGTTGAATACAACCGTTGAATACAACCGTTGAATAAAACCGTTGAATAAAACCGTTGAATAAAAACGTTGAATAACACCGTTGAATGAAACCGTTGAATGAAACCATTGAATAAAACCGTTGAATAAAACCGCTGAATAAAACCGTTGAATTAAACCGCTGAATAAAACCGCTGAATAAAACAGTTGAATAAAACCGTTGAATAAAACCGTTAAATTAAACAGTTGAATAAAACCGCTGAATAAAACCGTTGAATAAAACCGCTGAATAAAACCGTTAAATTAAACAGTTGAATAAAACCGCTGAATAAAACAGTTGAATAAAACCGCTGAATAAAACAGTTGAATAAAACCGTTGAATAAAATCGTTGAATGAAACCGTTGAATAAAACCGTTGAATGAAACCGTTGAATGAAACCGTTGAATAAAACCGTTAAATTAAACAGTTGAATAAAACCGTTGAATGAAACAGTTGAATAAAACCGTTGAATAAAATCGTTGAATGAAACCGCTGAATAAAACCGTTGAATGAAACCGTTGAATGAAACCGCTGAATAAAACCGTTGAATAAAACCGCTGAATAAAACTGTTGAATACAACCGTTGAATAAAACCGTTGAATGAAACCGTTGAATGAAACCGTTGAATAAAACTGTTGAATGAAACCGCTGAATAAAACCGTTGAATAAAACCGTTGAATAAAACCATTGAATAAAACTGTTGAATACAACCGTTGAATAAAACCGTTGAATAAAACCGTTGAATGAAACCGTTGAATAAAACTGTTGAATAAAACAGTTGAATAAAAACGTTGAATAAAACCGTTGAATGAAACCGTTGAATAAAACCGTTGAATAAAACCGCTGAATAAAAATGCTGAATAAAAACGTTGAATAAAACCGTTGAATAAAACCGTTGAATGAAACCGTTGAATGAAACCGTTGAATAAAACAGTTGAATAAAAACGCTGAATAAAACCGTTGAATAAAACCGCTGAATAAAAACGCTGAATAAAACCGTTGAATAAAACCGTTGAATAAGAACGTTGAATAAAACCGTTGATTAAAAACGCTGAATAAAACCGTTGAATAAAACCGTTGAATAAAAACGTTGAATAAAACCGTTGAATAAAACCGTTGAATAAAAACGTTGAATAAAACCGTTGAATAAAACCGTTGAATAAAAACGCTGAATAAAACCGTTGAATAAAACCGTTGAATAAAAACGTTGAATAAAAACGCTGAATAAAACCGTTGAATAAAACCGTTGAATAAAAACGTTGAATAAAACCGTTGAATAAAAACGCTGAATAAAACCGTTGAATAAAAACGTTGAATAAAACCGTTGAATAAAAACGCTGAATAAAACCGTTGAATAAAACCGTTGAATAAAACCGTTGAATAAAAACGCTGAATAAAACCGTTGAATAAAACCGTTGAATAAAAACGCTGAATAAAACCGTTGAATAAAACCGTTGAATAAAAACGTTGAATAAAACCGTTGAATAAAAACGCTGAATAAAACCGTTGAATAAAACCGTTGAATAAAAACGATGAATAAAACCGTTGAATAAAACCGTTGAATAAAACCGTTGAATAAAACCGTTGAATAAAACCGTTGAATAAAACCGTTGAATAAAACCGTTGAATAAAAACGTTGAATAAAACCGTTGAATAAAAACGTTGAATAAAAACGTTGAATAAAAACGTTGAATGAAGCCGTTGAATAAAACCGCTGAATAAAACAGTTGAATAAAACCGTTGAATAAAACCGTTGAATAAAACCGTTGAATAAAACCGTTGAATAAAACCGCTGAATAAAACCGTTGAATAAAACTGTTGAATGAAACCGTTGAATTAAACCGTTGAATAAAACCGCTGAATATAACCGTGGAATAAAACCGTTGAATAAAACTGTTGAATAAAACCGTTGAATTAAACCGTTGAATTAAACCGTTGAATAAAACCGTTGAATAAAACCGTTGAATAAAACTGTTGAATTAAACCGTTGAATAAAACCGTTGAATAAAACTGTTGAATTAAACCGTTGAATAAAACCGTTGAATAAAACTGTTGAATAAAACCGTTGAATTAAACCGTTGAATTAAACCGTTGAATAAAACCGTTGAATTAAACCGTTGAATTAAACCGTTGAATTAAACCGTTAAATAAAACCGTTGAATTAAACCGTTGAATAAAACCGCTGAATATAACCGTTGAATAAAACCGTTGAATTAAACCGTTGAATAAAACTGTTGAATAAAACCGTTGAATTAAACCGTTGAATTAAACCGTTGAATAAAACCGTTGAATAAAACCGTTGAATAAAACCGTTGAATAAAAACGTTGAATAACACCGTTGAATGAAACCGTTGAATGAAACCATTGAATAAAACCGTTGAATAAAACCGCTGAAAAAAACCGTTGAATTAAACCGTTGAATAAAACCGTTAAATTAAACAGTTGAATAAAACCGTTGAATAAAACCGTTGAATAAAACCGCTGAATAAAACAGTTGAATAAAACCGTTGAATAAAACCGTTAAATTAAACAGTTGAATAAAACCGCTGAATAAAACCGTTGAATAAAACCGCTGAATAAAACCGTTAAATTAAACAGTTGAATAAAACCGCTGAATAAAACAGTTGAATAAAACCGCTGAATAAAACAGTTGAATAAAACCGTTGAATAAAATCGTTGAATGAAACCGTTGAATAAAACCGTTGAATGAAACCGTTGAATGAAACCGTTGAATAAAACCGTTAAATTAAACAGTTGAATAAAACCGTTGAATGAAACAGTTGAATAAAACCGTTGAATAAAATCGTTGAATGAAACCGCTGAATAAAACCGTTGAATGAAACCGTTGAATGAAACCGCTGAATAAAACCGTTGAATAAAACCGCTGAATAAAACTGTTGAATACAACCGTTGAATAAAACCGTTGAATGAAACCGTTGAATGAAACCGTTGAATAAAACTGTTGAATGAAACCGCTGAATAAAACCGTTGAATAAAACCGTTGAATAAAACCGTTGAATAAAACTGTTGAATACAACCGTTGAATAAAACCGTTGAATAAAACCGTTGAATGAAACCGTTGAATAAAACTGTTGAATAAAACAGTTGAATAAAAACGTTGAATAAAACCGTTGAATGAAACCGTTGAATAAAACCGTTGAATAAAACCGCTGAATAAAAATGCTGAATAAAAACGTTGAATAAAACCGTTGAATAAAACCGTTGAATGAAACCGTTGAATGAAACCGTTGAATAAAACAGTTGAATAAAAACGCTGAATAAAACCGTTGAATAAAACCGCTGAATAAAAACGCTGAATAAAACCGTTGAATAAAACCGTTGAATAAGAACGTTGAATAAAACCGTTGATTAAAAACGCTGAATAAAACCGTTGAATAAAACCGTTGAATAAAAACGTTGAATAAAACCGTTGAATAAAACCGTTGAATAAAAACGTTGAATAAAACCGTTGAATAAAACCGTTGAATAAAAACGCTGAATAAAACCGTTGAATAAAACCGTTGAATAAAAACGTTGAATAAAAACGCTGAATAAAACCGTTGAATAAAACCGTTGAATAAAAACGTTGAATAAAACCGTTGAATAAAAACGCTGAATAAAACCGTTGAATAAAAACGTTGAATAAAACCGTTGAATAAAAACGCTGAATAAAACCGTTGAATAAAACCGTTGAATAAAACCGTTGAATAAAAACGCTGAATAAAACCGTTGAATAAAACCGTTGAATAAAAACGCTGAATAAAACCGTTGAATAAAACCGTTGAATAAAAACGTTGAATAAAACCGTTGAATAAAAACGCTGAATAAAACCGTTGAATAAAACCGTTGAATAAAAACGATGAATAAAACCGTTGAATAAAACCGTTGAATAAAACCGTTGAATAAAACCGTTGAATAAAACCGTTGAATAAAACCGTTGAATAAAACCGTTGAATAAAAACGTTGAATAAAACCGTTGAATAAAAACGTTGAATAAAAACGTTGAATAAAAACGTTGAATGAAGCCGTTGAATAAAACCGCTGAATAAAACAGTTGAATAAAACCGTTGAATAAAACCGTTGAATAAAACCGTTGAATAAAACCGTTGAATAAAACCGCTGAATAAAACCGTTGAATAAAACTGTTGAATGAAACCGTTGAATTAAACCGTTGAATAAAACCGCTGAATATAACCGTTGAATAAAACCGTTGAATAAAACTGTTGAATAAAACCGTTGAATTAAACCGTTGAATTAAACCGTTGAATAAAACCGTTGAATAAAACCGTTGAATAAAACTGTTGAATTAAACCGTTGAATAAAACCGTTGAATAAAACTGTTGAATTAAACCGTTGAATAAAACCGTTGAATAAAACTGTTGAATAAAACCGTTGAATTAAACCGTTGAATTAAACCGTTGAATAAAACCGTTGAATTAAACCGTTGAATTAAACCGTTGAATTAAACCGTTAAATAAAACCGTTGAATTAAACCGTTGAATAAAACCGCTGAATATAACCGTTGAATAAAACCGTTGAATTAAACCGTTGAATAAAACTGTTGAATAAAACCGTTGAATTAAACCGTTGAATTAAACCGTTGAATAAAACCGTTGAATGAAACCGTTGAATACAACCGCTGAATAAAACCGCTGAATAAAACAGTTGAATTAAACCGTTGAATAAAACCGTTGAATTAAACCGTTGAATAAAACCGCTGAATAAAACCGTTGAATAAAACCGCTGAATAAAACCGTTGAATGAAACCGTTGAATAAAATCGTTGAATAACACCATTGAATGAAACCGTTGAATAAAACCGCTGAATAAAACCGTTGAATAAAACCGCTGAATAAAACCGTTGAATAAAACCGTTGAATAAAACCGTTGAATAAAACCGTTGAATAAAAACGTTGAGTAACACCGTTGAATGAAACCGTTGAATAAAACCGTTGAATAAAACCGTTGAATAAAACCGTTGAATTAAACCGCTGAATAAAACCGTTGAATAAAACCGTTAAATTTAACAGTTGAATAAAACCGCTGAATAAAACCGTTGAATAAAACCATTGAATGAAACCGCTGAATAAAACCGTTGAATGAAACCGTTGAATGAAACCGCTGAATAAAACCGTTGAATAAAACCGTTGAATAAAACCGCTGAATAAAACCGTTGAATGAAACCGTTGAATGAAACCGTTGAATAAAAACGTTGAATAAAACCGTTGAATAAAACCGTTGAATGAAACCGTTGAATAAAACAGTTGAATAAAAATGTTGAATAAAATCGTTGAATAAAACCGTTGAATAAAACCGCTGAATAAAAACGCTGAATAAAAACGTTGAATTAAACCGTTGAATAAAACCGTTGAATGAAACCGTTGAATAAAACAGTTGAATAAAAACTTTGAATAAAACCGTTGAATAAAACCGCTGAATAAAACCGTTGAATAAAACTGTTGAATGAAACCGTTGAATGAAACCGTTGAATAAAACCGTTGAATAAAACCGTTGAATACAACCGTTGAATAAAACCGTTGAATAAAACCGTTGAATAAAACCGTTGAATACAACCGTTGAATAAAACCGTTGAATGAAACCGTTGAATGAAACCGTTGAATAAAACCGTTGAATGAAACCGTTGAATACAACCGCTGAATGAAACCGTTGAATAAAACCGTTGAATGAAACCGTTGAATGAAACCGTTGAATAAAACCGTTGAATGAAACCGTTGAATAAAACCGTTGAATGAAACCGTTGAATAAAACCGTTGAATAAAACCGTTGAATAAAACCGTTGAATGAAACCGTTGAATAAAACCGTTGAATAAAACCGTTGAATAAAACCGTTGAATAAAACCGTTGAATAAAACCGTTGAATGAAACCGTTGAATGAAACCGCTGAATAAAACCGCTGAATAAAACCGTTGAATAAAACCGTTGAATACAACCGTTGAATAAAACCGTTGAATAAAACCGTTGAATAAAAACGTTGAATAACACCGTTGAATGAAACCGTTGAATGAAACCATTGAATAAAACCGTTGAATAAAACCGCTGAATAAAACCGTTGAATTAAACCGCTGAATAAAACCGCTGAATAAAACCGTTGAATACAACCGTTGAATACAACCGTTGAATAAAACCGTTGAATAAAACCGTTGAATAAAAACGTTGAATAACACCGTTGAATGAAACCGTTGAATGAAACCATTGAATAAAACCGTTGAATAAAACCGCTGAATAAAACCGTTGAATTAAACCGCTGAATAAAACCGCTGAATAAAACAGTTGAATAAAACCGTTGAATAAAACCGTTAAATTAAACAGTTGAATAAAACCGCTGAATAAAACCGTTGAATAAAACCGCTGAATAAAACCGTTAAATTAAACAGTTGAATAAAACCGCTGAATAAAACAGTTGAATAAAACCGCTGAATAAAACAGTTGAATAAAACCGTTGAATAAAATCGTTGAATGAAACCGTTGAATAAAACCGTTGAATGAAACCGTTGAATGAAACCGTTGAATAAAACCGTTAAATTAAACAGTTGAATAAAACCGTTGAATGAAACAGTTGAATAAAACCGTTGAATAAAATCGTTGAATGAAACCGCTGAATAAAACCGTTGAATGAAACCGTTGAATGAAACCGCTGAATAAAACCGTTGAATAAAACCGCTGAATAAAACTGTTGAATACAACCATTGAATAAAACCGTTGAATGAAACCGTTGAATGAAACCGTTGAATAAAACTGTTGAATGAAACCGCTGAATAAAACCGTTGAATAAAACCGTTGAATAAAACCGTTGAATAAAACTGTTGAATACAACCGTTGAATAAAACCGTTGAATAAAACCGTTGAATGAAACCGTTGAATAAAACTGTTGAATAAAACAGTTGAATAAAAACGTTGAATAAAACCGTTGAATGAAACCGTTGAATAAAACCGTTGAATAAAACCGCTGAATAAAAATGCTGAATAAAAACGTTGAATAAAACCGTTGAATAAAACCGTTGAATGAAACCGTTGAATGAAACCGTTGAATAAAACAGTTGAATAAAAACGCTGAATAAAACCGTTGAATAAAACCGCTGAATAAAAACGCTGAATAAAACCGTTGAATAAAACCGTTGAATAAGAACGTTGAATAAAACCGTTGATTAAAAACGCTGAATAAAACCGTTGAATAAAACCGTTGAATAAAAACGTTGAATAAAACCGTTGAATAAAACCGTTGAATAAAAACGTTGAATAAAACCGTTGAATAAAACCGTTGAATAAAAACGCTGAATAAAACCGTTGAATAAAACCGTTGAATAAAAACGTTGAATAAAAACGCTGAATAAAACCGTTGAATAAAACCGTTGAATAAAAACGTTGAATAAAACCGTTGAATAAAAACGCTGAATAAAACCGTTGAATAAAAACGTTGAATAAAACCGTTGAATAAAAACGCTGAATAAAACCGTTGAATAAAACCGTTGAATAAAACCGTTGAATAAAAACGCTGAATAAAACCGTTGAATAAAACCGTTGAATAAAAACGCTGAATAAAACCGTTGAATAAAACCGTTGAATAAAAACGTTGAATAAAACCGTTGAATAAAAACGCTGAATAAAACCGTTGAATAAAACCGTTGAATAAAAACGATGAATAAAACCGTTGAATAAAACCGTTGAATAAAACCGTTGAATAAAACCGTTGAATAAAACCGTTGAATAAAACCGTTGAATAAAACCGTTGAATAAAAACGTTGAATAAAACCGTTGAATAAAAACGTTGAATAAAAACGTTGAATAAAAACGTTGAATGAAGCCGTTGAATAAAACCGCTGAATAAAACAGTTGAATAAAACCGTTGAATAAAACCGTTGAATAAAACCGTTGAATAAAACCGTTGAATAAAACCGCTGAATAAAACCGTTGAATAAAACTGTTGAATGAAACCGTTGAATTAAACCGTTGAATAAAACCGCTGAATATAACCGTTGAATAAAACCGTTGAATAAAACTGTTGAATAAAACCGTTGAATTAAACCGTTGAATTAAACCGTTGAATAAAACCGTTGAATAAAACCGTTGAATAAAACTGTTGAATTAAACCGTTGAATAAAACCGTTGAATAAAACTGTTGAATTAAACCGTTGAATAAAACCGTTGAATAAAACTGTTGAATTAAACCGTTGAATAAAACTGTTGAATTAAACCGTTGAATAAAACCGTTGAATAAAACTGTTGAATTAAACCGTTGAATAAAACCGTTGAATTAAACCGTTGAATTAAACCGTTGAATAAAACCGTTGAATAAAACTGTTGAATAAAACTGTTGAATTAAACCGTTGAATTAAACCGTTGAATAAAACCGTTGAATAAAACCGTTGAATAAAACTGTTGAATTAAACCGTTGAATAAAACCGTTGAATTAAACCGTTGAATTAAACCGTTGAATAAAACCGTTGAATAAAACCGTTGAATAAAACTGTTGAATTAAACCGTTGAATAAAACCGTTGAATAAAACCGTTGAATAAAACTGTTGAATAAAACCGTTGAATTAAACCGTTGAATTAAACCGTTGAATAAAACGTTGAATAAAACCGTTGAATAAAAACGCTGAATAAAACCGTTGAATAAAACCGTTGAATAAAACCGTTGAATAAAACCGTTGAATAAAACCGTTGAATAAAACCGTTGAATAAAAACGTTGAATAAAACCGTTGAATAAAAACGCTGAATAAAACCGTTGAATAAAACCGTTGAATAAAACCGTTGAATAAAAACGCTGAATAAAACCGTTGAATAAAACCGTTGAATAAAAACGCTGAATAAAACCGTTGAATAAAACCGTTGAATAAAAACGTTGAATAAAACCGTTGAATAAAAACGCTGAATAAAACCGTTGAATAAAACCGTTGAATAAAAACGATGAATAAAACCGTTGAATAAAACCGTTGAATAAAACCGTTGAATAAAACCGTTGAATAAAACCGTTGAATAAAACCGTTGAATAAAACCGTTGAATAAAAACGTTGAATAAAACCGTTGAATAAAAACGTTGAATAAAAACGTTGAATAAAAACGTTGAATGAAGCCGTTGAATAAAACCGCTGAATAAAACAGTTGAATAAAACCGTTGAATAAAACCGTTGAATAAAACCGTTGAATAAAACCGTTGAATAAAACCGCTGAATAAAAATGCTGAATAAAAACGTTGAATAAAACCGTTGAATAAAACCGTTGAATGAAACCGTTGAATGAAACCGTTGAATAAAACAGTTGAATAAAAACGCTGAATAAAACCGTTGAATAAAACCGTTGAATAAAAACGCTGAATAAAACCGTTGAATAAAACCGTTGAATAAGAACGTTGAATAAAACCGTTGATTAAAAACGCTGAATAAAACCGTTGAATAAAACCGTTGAATAAAAACGTTGAATAAAACCGTTGAATAAAACCGTTGAATAAAAACGTTGAATAAAACCGTTGAATAAAACCGTTGAATAAAAACGCTGAATAAAACCGTTGAATAAAACCGTTGAATAAAAACGTTGAATAAAAACGCTGAATAAAACCGTTGAATAAAACCGTTGAATAAAAACGTTGAATAAAACGGTTGAATAAAAACGCTGAATAAAACCGTTGAATAAAAACGTTGAATAAAACCGTTGAATAAAAACGCTGAATAAAACCGTTGAATAAAACCGTTGAATAAAACCGTTGAATAAAAACGCTGAATAAAACCGTTGAATAAAACCGTTGAATAAAAACGCTGAATAAAACCGTTGAATAAAACCGTTGAATAAAAACGTTGAATAAAACCGTTGAATAAAAACGCTGAATAAAACCGTTGAATAAAACCGTTGAATAAAAACGATGAATAAAACCGTTGAATAAAACCGTTGAATAAAACCGTTGAATAAAACCGTTGAATAAAACCGTTGAATAAAACCGTTGAATAAAACCGTTGAATAAAAACGTTGAATAAAACCGTTGAATAAAAACGTTGAATAAAAACGTTGAATAAAAACGTTGAATGAAGCCGTTGAATAAAACCGCTGAATAAAACAGTTGAATAAAACCGTTGAATAAAACCGTTGAATAAAACCGTTGAATAAAACCGTTGAATAAAACCGCTGAATAAAACCGTTGAATAAAACTGTTGAATGAAACCGTTGAATTAAACCGTTGAATAAAACCGCTGAATATAACCGTTGAATAAAACCGTTGAATAAAACTGTTGAATAAAACCGTTGAATTAAACCGTTGAATTAAACCGTTGAATAAAACCGTTGAATAAAACCGTTGAATAAAACTGTTGAATTAAACCGTTGAATAAAACCGTTGAATAAAACCGTTGAATAAAACTGTTGAATTAAACCGTTGAATAAAACCGTTGAATAAAACTGTTGAATAAAACCGTTGAATTAAACCGTTGAATTAAACCGTTGAATAAAACCGTTGAATTAAACCGTTGAATTAAACCGTTGAATTAAACCGTTAAATAAAACCGTTGAATTAAACCGTTGAATAAAACCGCTGAATATAACCGTTGAATAAAACCGTTGAATTAAACCGTTGAATAAAACTGTTGAATAAAACCGTTGAATTAAACCGTTGAATTAAACCGTTGAATAAAACCGTTGAATAAAACCGTTGAATAAAACCGTTGAATACAACCGCTGAATAAAACCGCTGAATAAAACAGTTGAATTAAACCGTTGAATAAAACCGTTGAATTAAACCGTTGAATAAAACCGCTGAATAAAACCGTTGAATAAAACCGCTGAATAAAACCGTTGAATGAAACCGTTGAATAAAATCGTTGAATAACACCATTGAATGAAACCGTTGAATAAAACCGCTGAATAAAACCGTTGAATAAAACCGCTGAATAAAACCGTTGAATAAAACCGTTGAATAAAACCGTTGAATAAAACCGTTGAATAAAAACGTTGAGTAACACCGTTGAATGAAACCGTTGAATAAAACCGTTGAATAAAACCGTTGAATAAAACCGTTGAATTAAACCGCTGAATAAAACCGTTGAATAAAACCGTTAAATTTAACAGTTGAATAAAACCGCTGAATAAAACCGTTGAATAAAACCATTGAATGAAACCGCTGAATAAAACCGTTGAATGAAACCGTTGAATGAAACCGCTGAATAAAACCGTTGAATAAAACCGTTGAATAAAACCGCTGAATAAAACCGTTGAATGAAACCGTTGAATGAAACCGTTGAATAAAAACGTTGAATAAAACCGTTGAATAAAACCGCTGAATAAAACCGTTGAATAAAACCATTGAATGAAACCGCTGAATAAAACCGTTGAATGAAACCGTTGAATGAAACCGCTGAATAAAACCGTTGAATAAAACCGTTGAATAAAACCGCTGAATAAAACCGTTGAATGAAACCGTTGAATGAAACCGTTGAATAAAAACGTTGAATAAAACCGTTGAATAAAACCGTTGAATGAAACCGTTGAATAAAACAGTTGAATAAAAATGTTGAATAAAATCGTTGAATAAAACCGTTGAATAAAACCGCTGAATAAAAACGCTGAATAAAAACGTTGAATTAAACCGTTGAATAAAACCGTTGAATGAAACCGTTGAATAAAACAGTTGAATAAAAACTTTGAATAAAACCGTTGAATAAAACCGTTGAATAAAACCGCTGAATAAAAACGCTGAATAAAACCGCTGAATAAAAACGTTGAATAAAACCGTTGAATAAAACCGTTGAATAAAACCGTTGAATAAAACGTTGAAAAAAACCGTTGAATAAAACAGTTGAATAAAACCGCTGAATAAAACCGTTGAATAAAACCGTTGAATGAAACCGTTGAATAAAACCGTTGAATAAAACCGCTGAATAAAAACGTTGAATAAAACAGTTGAATAAAACCGCTGAATAAAACCGTTGAATAAAACCGTTGAATAAAAAAGTTGAATAAAAACGTTGAATAAAACCGCTGAATAAAAACGTTGAATAAAACAGTTGAATAAAACCGTTGAATGAAACCGTTGAATGAAACCGTTGAATAAAAACCGTTGATTAAAACCGCTGAATAAAACAGTTGAATAAAAACGTTGAATAAAACCGTTGAATAAAACCGTTGAATAAAACCGCTGAATAAAACCGTTGAATAAAACAGTTGAATAAAAATGTTGAATAAAACCGTTGAATAAAACCGTTGAATAAAACCGCTGAATAAAAACGCTGAATAAAA
Organism: Lampetra fluviatilis; assembly: GCF_964198595.1. Classification (NCBI taxonomy): domain Eukaryota; kingdom Metazoa; phylum Chordata; class Hyperoartia; order Petromyzontiformes; family Petromyzontidae; genus Lampetra; species Lampetra fluviatilis. The sequence goes on from NW_027620903.1 coordinate 33,695, forward strand.
ACGTTGAATTAAACCGTTGAATAAAACCGTTGAATGAAACCGTTGAATAAAACAGTTGAATAAAAACGTTGAATAAAACCGTTGAATAAAACCGTTGAATAAAACTGCTGAATAAAAACGCTGAATAAAACCGCTGAATAAAAACGTTGAATAAAACCGTTGAATAAAACCGTTGAATAAAACCGTTGAATAAAACGTTGAAAAAAACCGTTGAATAAAACAGTTGAATAAAACCGCTGAATAAAACCGTTGAATAAAACCGTTGAATGAAACCGTTGAATAAAACCGTTGAATAAAACCGCTGAATAAAACCGTTGAATAAAACAGTTGAATAAAACCGCTGAATAAAACCGTTGAATAAAACCGTTGAATAAAACAGTTGAATAAAAACGTTGAATAAAACCGCTGAATAAAAACGTTGAATAAAACAGGTGAATAAAACCGTTGAATGAAACCGTTGAATAAAAACCGTTGATTAAAACCGCTGAATAAAACAGTTGAATAAAAACGTTGAATAAAACCGTTGAATAAAACCGTTGAATAAAACCGCTGAATAAAACGTTGAATAAAACCGTTGAATGAAACCGTTGAATTAAAACCGTTGAATGAAACCGTTGAATAAAACCGCTGAATAAAACCGCTGAATAAAAACGTCGAATGAACCCGTTGAATTAAACCGTTGAATAAAACCGTTGAATGAAACCGTTGAATAAAACAGTTGAATAAAAACGTTGAATAAAACCGTTGAATAAAACCGTTGAATAAAACCGCTGAATAAAAACGCTGAATAAAACCGCTGAATAAAAACGTTGAATAAAACCGTTGAATAAAACCGTTGAATAAAACCGTTGAATAAAACAGTTGAATAAAACGTTGAAAAAAACCGTTGAATAAAACAGTTGAATAAAACCGCTGAATAAAACCGTTGAATAAAACCGTTGAATGAAACCATTGAATAAAACCGTTGAATAAAACCGCTGAATAAAAACGTTGAATAAAACAGTTGAATAAAACCGCTGAATAAAACCGTTGAATAAAACCGTTGAATAAAACAGTTGAATAAAAACGTTGAATAAAACCGCTGAATAAAAACGTTGAATAAAACAGTTGAATAAAACCGTTGAATGAAACCGTTGAATGAAACCGTTGAATAAAAACCGTTGATTAAAACCGCTGAATAAAACAGTTGAATAAAAACGTTGAATAAAACCGTTGAATGAAACCGTTGAATAAAACCGCTGAATAAAACCGTTGAATAAAACAGTTGAATAAAAATGTTGAATAAAACCGTTGAATAAAACCGTTGAATAAAACCGCTGAATAAAAACGTTGAATGAAACCGTTGAATGAAACCGTTGAATAAAACAGTTGAATAAAAACGTTGAATAAAACCGTTGAATAAAACCGTTGAATAAAACCGCTGAATAAAAACGTTGAATTAAACCGTTGAATAAAACCGTTGAATAAAAACGTTGAATAAAACAGTTGAATAAAAACGTTGAATAAAACCGTTGAATGAAACCGTTGAATAAAACCGCTGAATAAAAACGTTGAATTAAACCGTTGAATAAAACCGTTGAATGAAACCGTTGAATAAAACAGTTGAATAAAAACGTTGAATAAAACCGTTGAATAAAACCGTTGAATAAAACCGCTGAATAAAAACGCTGAATAAAACCGCTGAATAAAAACGTTGAATAAAACCGTTGAATAAAACCGTTGAATAAAACGTTGAAAAAAACCGTTGAATAAAACAGTTGAATAAAACCGCTGAATAAAACCGTTGAATAAAACCGTTGAATGAAACCGTTGAATGAAACCGTTGAATAAAACCGTTGAATAAAACCGTTGAATAAAACCGTTGAATGAAACCGTTGAATAAAACCGTTGAATAAAACCGCTGAATAAAACCGTTGAATAAAACAGTTGAATAAAACCGTTGAATGAAACCGTTGAATAAAACCGTTGAATAAAACCGCTGAATAAAACCGTTGAATAAAACAGTTGAATAAAACCGCTGAATAAAACCGTTGAATAAAACCGTTGAATAAAACAGTTGAATAAAAACGTTGAATAAAACCGCTGAATAAAAAAGTTGAATAAAACAGTTGAATAAAACCGTTGAATGAAACCTTTGAATGAAACCGTTGAATAAAAACCGTTGATTAAAACCGCTGAATAAAACAGTTGAATAAAAACGTTGAATAAAACCGTTGAATAAAACCGTTGAATAAAACCGCTGAATAAAACGTTGATTAAAACCGTTGAATGAAACCGTTGAATAAAACCGCTGAATAAAACCGCTGAATAAAAACGTCGAATGAACCCGTTGAATTAAACCGTTGAATAAAACCGCTGAATGAAAACGCTGAAAAAAACGTTGAATAAAACTGTTGAATAAAACCGCTGAATTAAAACGTTGACTAAAACCGCTGAATAAAACCGCTTCAACGACAATGCATCAGATAATATCAGAGCATCGTGTTCCAATGTTCTCCACACTTGTGTTTTGCGTGTGTGGTTAATGCAGTTACGTGATTCCTTGCAACGGGTTTCAGTTTGGTGTTTAAACATCACGACACAACTGCGCTGTTGCCAGAAAAGGGTTAAACCAGAGGTCGCAACCGGGCTACCCGATACCAGTACCCTACCCGATACCCGGCTACCCGTACCCGGCCGGGTACAGGTACCCGTTTGCGACCCTGGTGCGGCCGGGTACGGGTACGGGTAAGGAATCAAAACCCGTTTGCGACCTCTGGTTGGTGGGTGAGTAAGTGGGTGCGTGGGTGGGTGAGTGGGTGAGTGAGTGAGTTCGTGAGTGGGTGAGTGAGTGGGTGAGTGAGTGAGTGAGTTCGTGGGTGGGTGAGTGAGTGAGTTCGTGAGTGAATGAGTGGGTGAGTGGGTGAGTGAGTGAGCGGGTGAGTGAATGAGTGGGTGAGTGAGTGAGTGGGTGAGTGAGTGAGTGAGTTCGTGGGTGGGTGAGTGAGTGAGCGGGTGAGTGAGTGAGTTCGTGGGTGCGTGGGTGGGTGAGTGGGTGAGTGAGTGAGTTCGTGAGTGGGTGAGTGAGTGGGTGAGTGAGTGAGTGAGTTCGTGGGTGGGTGAGTGAGTGAGCGGGTGAGTGAGTGAGCGGGTGAGTGAATGAGTGAGTGAGTGGGTGAGTGAGTGAGTGAGTGGGTGAGTGAGTGAGTGGGTGAGTGAGTGAGTGAGTTCGTGGGTGGGTGAGTGAGTGAGCGGGTGAGTGAGTGAGCGGGTGAGTGAATGAGTGAGTGAGTGGGTGAGTGAATGAGTGGGTGAGTGAGTGAGTGGGTGAGTGAGTGAGTGAGTTCGTGGGTGGGTGAGTGAGTGAGCGGGTGAGTGAGTGAGTTCGTGGGTGCGTGGGTGGGTGAGTGGGTGAGTGAGTGAGTTCGTGAGTGGGTGAGTGAGTTCGTGAGTGGGTGAGTGAGTGAGCGGGTGAGTGAATGAGTGGGTGAGTGAGTGAGTGGGTGAGTGGGTGAGTGAATGAGTGGGTGAGTGAGTGAGTGGGTGAGTGGGTGAGTGAGTGGGTGAGTGAGTGAGTGAGTTCGTGGGTGGGTGAGTGAGTGAGCGGGTGAGTGAGTGAGTTCGTGAGTGGGTGAGTGAGTGAGCGGGTGAGTGAATGAATGGGTGAGTGGGTGAGTGGGTGAGTGGGTGAGTGGGTGAGTGAGTGAGCGGGTGAGTGAATGAGTGGGTGAGTGGGTGAGTGAGTGAGCGGGTGAGTGAATGAGTGGGTGAGTGAGTGAGTGGGTGAGTGAGTGAGTGAGTTCGTGGGTGGGTGAGTGAGTGAGCGGGTGAGTGAGTGAGTTCGTGAGTGGGTGAGTGAGTGGGTGGGTGAGTGAGTGAGCGGGTGAGTGAGTGAGTTCGTGAGTGGGTGAGTGAGTGAGTGAGCGAGTGAGTGAATGAGTGGGTGAGTGGGTGAGTGAGTGAGTGGGTGAGTGGGTGAGTGGGTGAGTGAGTGAGTAGCTGAATTGGTGGGTGGGTGAGTGAGTGAGTGAGTGGGTGAGTGGGTGAGTGGGTGAGTGGGTGAGTGAGTGAGTAGCTGTATTGGTGAGTGGGTGAGTGAGTGAGTGAGTGGGTGAGTGGGTGAGTGGGTGAGTGAGTGAGTAGCTGAATTGGTGGGTGGGTGAGTGAGTGGGAGAGTTTGCGAGCCTGGTGCGGCCGGGTACGGGTAGCCGGGTAGGCCGTGAGTCACTGGTGAATCACCGTTTGTCACTCATTTTGGGTAGGGTACGGGTACGGGTAGGGAATGGCAGAGGTGGGACAAAGTCATTGTTATGCAAGTCCAAGTCGAGTCGCAAGTCATCAAATTCATGACTCGAGTCTGACTCGAGTCCAAGTCACATGACTCGAGTCCACATCTCATAGGTGGGACAAAGTCATTGTTATGCAAGTCCAAGTCGAGTCGCAAGTCATCAAATTCATGACTCGAGTCTGACTCGAGTCCAAGTCACATGACTCGAGTCCACACCTCTGGGGAATGGCTACCCGTACCCGGCCGGGTACGGGTACCAATTTGCGACCCTGGTGCGGCCGGGTACGGGTAAGGAATCAAAACCCGTTTGCGACCTCTGGGTTAAACCAGTGACTTATACTGAGTGTCATTTTGAATCCAGTGTTCGTGTTGTTTCCTTAATTCCGAGAAGCAAATTTCGGGGGTTCCCAAGTAACGTCATGAGAGTGTTGGAAGGGGGGGGGGAAATCTTTTGTCTTGTGTTGTCTCGAGAAATCCAGAATTATGAAAACATCACGTTTAAAAAACTCCCTTAAACAAAATTTTTGTTTAAACAGCGGCTTCATTTTCAAGAGCACTCAAAAGTTAATAGCGGTATGATAATTGGTGTTTTACCCTTTTATCTGGCAAAAACAAAATTGACGCCTTTTTTTACAAGGAGTCATGTTTGCATTGACCACAATACCTGCGGTCGGAATGCAAACACAAAAACACAACTCTGATAATGTGTGTGCACTGTCCTTGAAATTGATTGGTCCACACCCGAGACAGCTTTCTTTAGAGCCTAGTCTCACATGGTGTTGGACCAGATGTCGCCAAAAGGTTAGTGAGTGGGTGGGTGAGTGAGTGAGTGGGTGAGTGAATAGGTGGATGAGTGAGCGAGTAAGTGAGAGAATAAGTGAGTAGGCGAGTGAGTGAGAGGGTGAGTGAGTGGGTGAGTGGTTGAGTGAGTGGGTGGGTGAGTGATTAAGAGGGTGAGTGAGTGGGTTAGTGAGTGGGTGAGAGAGTGAGTGAGTGGGTGGGTGGGTGGGTGAGTGAGTGAGTGAGTGGGTGAGTGAGTGAGTGGGTGAGTGAGTGAATAGGTGAGTGAGTGAATAGGTGAGTGAGTGAGAGGGTGGGTGAGTGAGTGAGTAGGTGGGTGAGCGAGAGGGTGAGTGAGTGGGTGGGTGAGTGAGTGGGTGAGAGGGTGAGTGAGTGAGGGATTAGTGGGTTGGGTGAGTGAGTGGGTGGTGAGTGAGTGAGTGAGTAGGTGAGTCATGTTTGCATTGACCACAATACCTACGGTCGGAATGCAAACACAAAACACACAACTCTGATAATGTATGCACTGTCCTTGAAATTGATTGGTTCACACCCGAGACAGCTTTCTTTAGAGCCTAGTCTCACATGGTGTTGGACCAGATGTCGCCAAAAGGTTAGTGAGTGGGTGGGTGAGTGAGTGAGTGAGGGGGTGAGCGAGTGAGTGGGTGAGTGAATAGGTGGGTGAGTGAGTGGGTGGGTGAATGGGTGAGTGTGTGGGTAGGTGAGTGAGTGAGTGAGTGGGTGAGTGGGTGTGTGAGTGTGTGAGTGAGTGAGTGGGTGGGTGGGTGAGTGAGTGAGTGAGTGGGTGGGTGGGTGGGTGGGTGAGTGGGTGGGTGAGTGAGTGGGTGGGTGAGTGAGTGAGTAGGTGGGTGAGTGAGAGGGTGAGTGAGTGGGTGGGTGAGTGAGTGGGTGAGAGGGTGAGTGAGTGAGGGATGAGTGGGTTGGGTGAGTGAGTGGGTGGTAAGTGAGTGAGTGAGTGAGTAGGTGAGTGAGTGAGAGGGTGGGTGAGTGGGTTAGTGAGTGGGTGAGAGGGTGGGTGAGTGAGAGGGTGAGTGAGTGGGTGGGTGAGTGAGTGGGTGAGAGGGTGAGTGAGTGAGGGATGAGTGGGTTGGGTGAGTGAGTGGGTGGTAAGTGAGTGAGTGAGTAGGTGAGTGAGTGAGAGGGTGGGTGATTGGGTGAGTGAGTGGGTGAGTGAGAGGGTGAGTGAATGGATGGGTGGGTGAGTGAGTGAGAGGGTGAGTGGCTGAATGAGTGAGTGGGTTAGTGAGTGCATAAAGGGGGGTGAGTGAGTGAGTGAGGGTGAGTGAGTGAGTGGGTGACCTTCGCTCCCACAGGGTTCCGCGCTAACCAATAAACACGAAAGATTTTCCAGTCGTTGGTCAGTTAACACAAAGACAAAGCTCCCCCCTGTAGCCTCTAGCAGGGCTGTAGGGGCAAGTGCTGTTAGTCGCGAGTAGCAGCAGCTACACACACACAGACACAGACAAAGCTCCCCCAGGTAGCCTCTAACAGGGCTGTAGGGGCAAGTGCTGTTAGTCGCGAGTAGCAGCACCTACACACACACAGACACAGACAAAGCTCCCCCGTGTAGCCTCTACTGCGTCAACTTTGCAGCGCTTTATCCGCCCCGCTCGTTGTTGTGAGCGGCGCGGCAGTTTGCCTGACCTCGGCGGTCAACGGACCACGCTGCAGCATTTTGCCTTCACTTCCTCAGCAGATGGCCAATTCAGCAAAGTCACTCACTTGAGCTGGGTGTGGCGACTTCCCCCTCTGCAATTTGACGTGTGGCCAGTCGCCTGGCGACTTCCTCTGACATCTGAGGCACCGCAGATCTCTAGTTGGCAGGGTCAACACCAACCTTGGCAACTCAGTCACTCACAGGGGGTGACTAATAAAAACTTTCGTGACTGCAGGGATTCATATTCAGGGAAGGAATGAAATAAAATAAAAAAAATTTAAACGATTAAATGTATTGCTTTATTTTTTTATTTGGGAAATAATAACATAATAATACAATACGAATAAAAATATAAAACAATACATTTTATTGTTTTATAGTTTTATTTTATTTTAATTTCATTATTTCCTAAAATAAAATAATAAAGCAATACATTTTATCGTTTTATATTTTTATCATTTTTTTATTTCCCTTCTACGTGACTTTACTGAAAGAAAAAGAGAACAGGGGGTTGGCTACTTCCTCTGACATCTGAGGCACCGCAGATCTCTAGCTGGCAGGGTCAACACCAACCTTGGCAGCTCAGTCACTCACAGGGGGTGACTAATAAAAACTTTCGTGACTGCAGGGATTCATATTCAGGGAAGGAATGAAATAAAATAAAAAAATTTCAAACGATTAAATGTATTGCTTTATTTTTTTATTTTGGGAAAAAATAAAATAATAATAAAATATTAATACAAAAATTAAACAAAACATTGTATTGTTTAATATTTATTTTATTTTATTCAGGGATTCATCGTCTTGGTTCTTTCGGTAAAGTAACGTAGAAGGGAAATAATGAAATAAAACAAATAGAAAACAATCAAATGTTTCGCTTTATTTTTTTCTTTTGGGAAATAATAAAATGATGTTTAAATACTAATAAAAATATTAAACAATGCATTGTATTGTTTTATATTTATTTTATTTTATTCACTCACTCACAGGGGGTTGGCTACTTCCTCTGATATCTGAGGCACCGCAGATCTCTAGCTGGCAGGGTCAACACCAACCTTGGCAACTCAGTCACTCACAGGGGGTGACTAATAAAAACTTTCGTGACTGCAGGGATTCATATTCAGGGAAGGAATGAAATAAAATAAAAAAATTTTAAACGATTAAATGTATTGCTTTATTTTTTTATTTTGGGAAAAAAGAAAATAATAGTTAAATACTAATTTAAAAAAATTAAACAAAACATTGTATTGTTTTATATTTATTTTATTTTATTCAGGGATTCATCGTCTTGGTTCTTTCGGTAAAGTAACGTAGAAGGGAAATAATGAAATAAAAAAATAGAAAACAATCAAATGTTTCGCTTTATTTTTTTCTTTTGGGAAATAATAAAATGATGTTTAAATACTAATAAAAATATTAAACAATGCATTGTATTGTTTTATATTTATTTTATTTTATTCACTCACTCACAGGGGGTTGGCTACTTCCTCTGACATCTGAGGCACCGCAGATCTCTAGTTGGCAGGGTCAACACCAACCTTGGCAACTCAGTCACTCACAGGGGGTGACTACATTGAGATTGGAAGCTTTCGTGACTGCAGGGATTCATATTCAGGGATAGAAAAAAAAAATACCAAACAATAAAATGTATCGCTTTATTTTTAAATTTTGGGAAATAATAAAATAATATTTAAATACTAATTAAAAAAAAATAAACAATACATTGTATTGTTTAATATTTATTTTATTTTATTCAGGGATTCATAGTCTTGTTTCTTTCGGTAAAGTCACGTAGAAGGGAAATAATAAAATCATAAAAATATAAAACAATAAAATGTATTGTTTTATATTTTTAATTTGGGAATTAATAAAATAATCATAAAATACGAATACAAATATAAAACCATAAATTGTATTTTTCGACTTAAAGCTTTCGTGACTGCAGGGATTCATCTTCTTGGTTATTTCGGTAAAGTAACGTAGAAGGGAAGTAATAAAATCATAAAAATATAAAACAATAAAATGTATTGTTTTATATTTTTAATTTGGGAATTAATAAAATAATCATAAAATACGAATACAAATATAAAACCATACATTGTATTTTTCGACTTAAAGCTTTCGTGACTGTAGGGATTCATCTTCTTGGTTCTTTCGTTGAAGTCACGTAGAAGGTAAATAATAAAATCATAAAAATATAAAACAATAAAATGTATTGTTTTATATTTTTAATTTGGGAATTAATAAAATAATCATAAAATACGAATACAAATATAAAACCATAAATTGTATTTTTCGATTTAAAGCTTTCGTGACTGCAGGGATTCATCTTCTTGGTTCTTTCGGTAAAGTCACGTAGAAGGTAAGTAATACAATCATAAAAATATAAAACAATTAAATGTATTGTTTTATATTTTTATTCGTATTGTATTATTATGTTATTATTTCCCAAATTAAAAATATATAACAATACATTGAATTGTTTAATATTTTTATTTTATGATTATTTTATTATTTTCCAAAATAAAACAATAAAGCAATACATTTTATTCTTTTCTATTTTTTTTTATTTTATTACTTACCTTCTACGTTACTTTACCGAAAGAACCAAGAATCGGGGATAGGGGGTGGGGAACTTCCTCTGACATCTGAGGCACGTGGCCATTTGCTAGGAGGGTCAACCCCAACATTGACACTCATACAAACACTCACAACAACAACAACAACCAGCACAACAACCACCACAACCACAACAACAACCACCACAACAACAACCACAACAACAACCACCACAACCACAACAACAACCACCACAACAACAACCACAACCACAACAACCACAACAACAACCACAACTACAACAACAACAACCACAACAACAACAACAACAACCACAACCACAACAACAACCACAACCACAACAACAACAACCACAACAACAACCACAACAACAACAACAACCACAACAACAACCACCACAACCACAACAACAACAACAACCACCACAACCACAACAACAACAACAACCACAACAACAACCACCACAACCACAACAACAACAACAACCACCACAACAACAACCACAACCACCACAACAACCACAACAACAACAACCACAATAACAACCACCACAACAACCACAACAACAACAACAACCACAACCACAACAACCACCACAACAACAACAACAACCACAACCACAACAACAACAACCACAACAACAACCACAACAACAACAACCACCACAACAACAACAAGCACAACAACAACAACTACCACAACAACAACAAGCACAACAACAACAACCACCACAACAACCAGCACAACAACAACAACAACCACAACAACAACCAGCACAACAACAACAACAACCACAACAACAACCACAACAACAACCACAACAACCACAACAACAACAACAACCACAACCACAACAACCACCACAACAACAACAACAACCACAACCACAACAACAACAACCACAACAACAACAACAACAACAACCACCACAACAACAACAACAACAACCACAACAACAACCACCACAACAACAACCACAACAACAACCACCAGAACAACAACCACCACAATAACCACAACAACCACAACAACAACAACCACAACCACCACAACAACCACAACAACAACAACCACAACAACAACAACAACCACAACCACCACAACAACCACAACAACAACAACCACAACAACAACAACCACAACCACCACAACAACCACAACAACAACAACCACAACAACAACAACCACAACCACCACAACAACCACAACAACAACAACCACAACAACAACAACCACCACAACAACAACAACCACCACAACAACAACAACAACAACCACCACAACAACAACAACAACAACCACAACAACAACCACCACAACAACAACCACAACAACAACCACCAGAACAACAACCACCACAACAACAACAACAACCACCACAACAACAACAACAATAACCACAACAACCACAACAACAACAACCACAACCACCACAACAACCACAACAACAACAACCACAACAACAACAACAACCACAACCACCACAACAACCACAACCACCACAACAACCACAACAACAACAACCACAACCACCACAACAACCACAACAACAACAACCACAACAACAACAACAACCACCACAACAACAACAACCACCACAACAACAACAACAACAACCACAACAACCACCACAACAACAACCACAACCACCACAACAACCACAACCACCACAACAACCACAACAACAACAACCACAACAACAACAACCACAACAACAACAACCACAACAACCACAACAACCACCACAACAACAACAACAACCACCACAACAACAACAACAACCACCACAACAACAACAACAACCACCACAACAACAACAACCACAACAACCACCACAACAACAACAACAACCACCACAACAACAACCACAACAACAACCACCACAACAACAACAACAACAACCACAACATCAACCACAACAACCACCACAACAACAACAACCACCACAACAACAACCACAACAACAACCACCACAACCACAACAACAACAACCACAACAACCACAACAACCACAACCACAACAACAACAACAACAACCACAACAACAACAACAACAACAACCACCACAACAACAACAACAACAACCACAACAACAACAACAACAACCACAACAACCACCACAACAACAACAACAACAACCACAACAACAACAACCACAACAACCACAACAACCACAACAACAACAACCACAACCACAAACACAACAACAACAACCACCACAACAACAACAACAACCACAACAACAACAAAAACAACAACCACAACAACAACAACAACCACAACAACAACAACCACAACAACAACCACAACAACAACAACAACAACAACCACAACAACAACAACAACCACAACAACAAAAACAACAACCACAACAACAACCACAACAACAACAACAACAACAACCACAACAACAACAACAACCACAACAACAACAACAACAACCACAACAACAACAACAACCACAACAACCACAACAACAACCACAACAACAACAACAACCACAACAACAACCACAACAACAACAACAACAACCACAACCACAACAACAACAACATCAACAACAACAACAACATCAACAACAACAACCACATCAACAACAACAACAACCACAACAACAACCACAACCACAACAACAACAACAACCACAACAACAACCACAACAACAACAACAACAACCACAACAACAACCACCACAACAACAACAACCACAACAACCACCACAACAACAACAACCGCCATTCGCCACTAAGTGGCGGTGACGTCACCACAGCGCTTGTGCCAGGCTAGGTGCACGCCTCATAACACACACACACAGACAAAGCTCCCCCAGGTAGCCTCTAGCAGGCTGTAGAGGCAAGTGCTGTCAGCAGCAGCACCTACACACACACAGACACAGACAAAGTTCCCCCAGGTAGCCTCTGACAGGGCTGTAGGGGCAAGTGCTGTCAGTAGCAGCACCTACACACACACACACACAGACACAGACAAAGCTCCCCCAGGTAGCCTCTAGCAGGGCTGTAGGGGCAAGTGCTGTCAGCAGCAGCACCTACACACACACACACACAGAGACAAAGCTCCCCCAGGTAGCCTCTAGCAGGGCTGTAGGGGCAAGTGCTGTCAGTAGCAGCACCTACACACACACAGGCACAGACAAAGCTCCCCCAGGTAGCATCTAGCAGGGCTGTAGGGGCAAGTGCTGTCAGCAGCAGCACCTACACACAGACACACACACAGACAAAGCTCCCCCAGGTAGCCTCTAGCAGGGCTGTAGGGGCAAGTGCTGTCAGTAGCAGCACCTACACACACACACACAGACAAAGCTCCCCCAGGTAGCCTCTAGCAGGGCTGCAGGGGCAAGTGCTGTCAGTAGCAGCACCTACACACACACAGACACAGACAAAGCTCCCCCAGGTAGCCTCTAGCAGGGCTGTAGGGGCAAGTGCTGTCAGTAGCAGCACCTACACACACACACAGGCACAGACAAAGCTCCCCCAGGTAGCCTCTAGCAGACTCTAAAGAGATTGGCCATCACCACGACACACCAGGTAGGTGTTGTCTACCTCGGGGTGTGAGGCGAGGGGGTGAAAGGGGGTTAGAGGGGGTCAGGGGGGGGGTGAGAGGCACGTGGGGGTGGTGACGGTGGGTCCGAGATGAGTGGGAGGTGAGGGGATGTTTGTCTGTCGAGGCAGGGAAAGAGGAAATCGTCGACGAATGGGACCGTGAATGAAAACGACCCAGTTCCTCCTCGCAAGGAACATGGGGCACGGCTCTGAGATTAACACCGAACCCTGTGGGAGCCTTAGTCTGGCTCTGTGAGTCTCAGTGATTAACACTGAACCCTGTGGGAGCCTCAGAGATTAACACTGAACCCTGTGGGAGCCTTAGTCTGGCTCTGTGAGTCTCAGTGATTAACACTGAACCCTGTGGGAGCCTCAGAGATTAACACTGAACCCTGTGGGAGCCTTAGTCTGGCTCTGTGAGTCTCAGTGATTAACACTGAACCCTGTGGGAGTCTCAGAGATTAACACTGAACCCTGTGGGAGTCTCAGAGATTAACACCGAACCCTGTGGGAGTCTCAGAGATTAACACTGAACCCTGTGGGAGTCTCAGAGATTAACACTGAACCCTGTGGGAGCCTCAGTGATTAACACTGAACCCTGTGGGAGCCTCAGTGATTAACACTGAACCCTGTGGGAGCCTTAGTCTGGCTCTGTGAGTCTCAGTGATTAACACTGAACCCTGTGGGAGCCTCAGAGATTAACACTGAACCCTGTGGGAGCCTTAGTCTGGCTCTGTGAGTCTCAGTGATTAACACTGAACCCTGTGGGAGTCTCAGAGATTAACACTGAACCCTGTGGGAGTCTCAGTGATTAACACTGAACCCTGTGGGAGTCTCAGTGATTAACACTGAACCCTGTGGGAGTCTCAGTGATTAACACTGAACCCTGTGGGAGTCTCAGTGATTAACACTGAACCCTGTGGGAGTCTCAGTGATTAACACTGAACCCTGTGGGAGTCTCAGTGATTAACACTGAACCCTGTGGGAGTCTCAGAGATTAACACTGAACCCTGTGGGAGTCTCAGAAATTAACACTGAACCCTGTGGGAGCCTCAGAGATTAACACTGAACCCTGTGGGAGTCTCAGAGATTAACACTGAACCCTGTGGGAGCCTTAGTCTGGCTCTGTGAGTCTCAGTGATTAACACTGAACCCTGTGGGAGTCTCAGAGATTAACACTGAACCCTGTGGGAGCCTCAGAGATTAACACTGAACCCTGTGGGAGCCTCAGAGATTAACACTGAACCCCGTGGGAGTCTCAGAGATTAACACTGAACCCTGTGGGAGCCTCAGAGATTAACACTGAACCCTGTGGGAGCCTCAGAGATTAACACTGAACCCTGTGGGAGCCTCAGAGATTAACACTGAACCCTGTGGGAGCCTCAGAGATTAACACTGAACCCCGTGGGAGCCTCAGAGATTAACACTGAACCCTGTGGGAGCCTCAGAGATTAACACTGAACCCTGTGGGAGTCTCAGTGATTAACACTGAACCCTGTGGGAGCCTCAGAGATTAACACTGAACCCTGTGGGAGCCTCAGAGATTAACACTGAACCCTGTGGGAGCCTCAGAGATTAACACTGAACCCCGTGGGAGTCTCAGAGATTAACACTGAACCCTGTGGGAGCCTCAGAGATTAACACTGAACCCTGTGGGAGCCTCAGAGATTAACACTGAACCCTGTGGGAGTCTCAGTGATTAACACTGAACCCTGTGGGAGTCTCAGAGATTAACACTGAACCCTGTGGGAGTCTCAGAGATTAACACTGAACCCTGTGGGAGCCTCAGAGATTAACACTGAACCCCGTGGGAGTCTCAGTGATTAACACTGAACCCTGTGGGAGTCTCAGAGATTAACACTGAACCCTGTGGGAGTCTCACTGATTAACACTGAACCCTGTGGGAGCCTCAGAGATTAACACTGAACCCTGTGGGAGTCTCAGAGATTAACACTGAACCCCGTGGGAGTCTCAGTGATTAACACTGAACCCTGTGGGAGCCTCAGAGATTAACACTGAACCCCGTGGGAGTCTCAGTGATTAACACTGAACCCTGTGGGAGTCTCAGTGATTAACACTGAACCCTGTGGGAGTCTCAGAGATTAACACTGAACCCTGTGGGAGTCTCAGAGATTAACACTGAACCCTGTGGGAGCCTCAGACATTAACACTGAACCCTGTGGGAGTCTCAGTGATTAACACTGAACCCTGTGGGAGCCTCAGAGATTAACACTGAACCCTGTGGGAGTCTCAACGTCGGTTGAACGTCGGTTGAACGTCAGCCCAACGGTTCCAACGTCCAACCAACGTTAGCCCCTCCCCCCGCTGGCCACGCCTACTTCCTCCTGGCCCCTCCCACCTCCAGGCCACAGGCTCCTCCCACTTCCTCCTTGCCCCGCCCCCTCCAGGCCACAGGCTCCTCCCACTTCCTCCTGGCCTCGCCCCCTCCAGGCCACAGGCTCCTCCCACTTCCTCCTGACCACGCCCCCTCCAACCCACAGGCTCCTCCCACTTCCTCCTGGCCCCGCCCCCTCCAGGCAACAGGCTCCTCCCACTTCCCCCTGACCACGCCCCCTTCAGACCACAGGCTCCTCCCACTTCCTCCTGACCACGCCCCCTCGAGGCCACAGGCTCCTCCCACTTCCTCCTGACCACGCCCCCTCCAGGCCACAGGCTCCTCCCACTTCCTCTTGACCACGCCCCCTTCAGACCACAGGCTCCTCCCACTTCCTCCTGATCACGCCCCCTCCAACCCACAGGCTCCTCCCACTTCCTCCTGGCCCCGCCCCCTCCAGGCCACAGGCTCCTCCCACTTCCTCCTGACCACGCCCCCTCCAGGCCACAGGCTCCTCCCACTTCCTCCTGGCCCCGCCCCCTCCAGGCCACAGGCTCCTCCCACTTCTTCCTGACCCCGCCTCCTCCAGGCCACAGGCTCCTCCCACTTCCTCCTGACCCCGCCTCCTCCAGGCCACAGGCTCCTCCCACTTCCTCCTGACCACGCCCCCTCCAGGCCACAGGCTCCTCCCACTTCCTCCTGACCACGCCCCCCTTGATGTTTGATCATCATCAGGAAGAGCAGAATCATCATCATCAGTTCGCTGGAGCAGCAGCATCAGCAGCATCATCATCAGCAGCATCATCATCATCAGCAGCATCATCATCAGCAGCATCATCATCATCAGCAGCATCATCATCAGCAGCATCATCATCATCAGCAGCATCATCATCATCAGCAGCAATATCATCATCAGCAGCAATATCATCATCAGCAGCAATATCATCATCAGCAGCATCATCATCAGCAACAGCATCATCACCAACAACAAAATCATCATCATCATCATCATCAATATCATCATCAGCAATATCATCAGCAGCAACAAAATCATCATCATCATCATCAATATTATCAGCAGCAATATCATCACCAACAACAAAATC